>NC_056742.1:373637829-373720329 GCF_019279795.1 Protopterus annectens
GGTCAAGGTAGGCTGTGTGAACTGCCTTACCCTCATCAATGGCCTTGGTGACTGTTTCAAAAAAGTTGACCAAGTTCAAGAGGCATGATCTGCCCTTGACAAAGCCGAATTGGGTAGGATCCAATGTCTGTAGGTCCCCTATGTCTTTATTTATGAGTTCCATTATGATCCTCTCCATAGCTTTGCAGACCAGGCTTGTTAAGCTTATGGGGCGGTAATTACCAGGGTCCGTAGAAGCACCGCCTTTGTGGAGTGGGACCACAGTTGCCATACGCCACTCTTTGGGTACGTATCCTGTGGTAAGGCTAATCTTAAACAGCAGCCTTATGTGTGGGTTTAGTTCCTCATTGAGTTCATGTAGCACACAGCCAGGGACACCATCCGGTCCCATTGATGCTGTGTTTTTAGCTTTAGAGAGAGCAGCTCTCACCTGGGCATTTGAGATGATTGGGGGGCTACACTCTGCTGGGATAGATATTTCTCCTTTTGGGGGGGGGGGGAGAAATTTTCACTGAACCTGTCTGCCAGTATGTTTGCAATGTCTGTGGGTTCAGTGATTTTTGTATCATTTTGGACTAATTCTGAGCATATCTGGGAGTTTCCACACAGATTTCTAACATAGCTAAAGAAGGCCTTATGATTGTCTTTTGAGTCCTTGGCGATTTTTCTCTCAAAGTTGGCCTTGGATGATTTTATGAGTGATCGTAGTTTTTTACTAGTATTGATCAGAGATGTCTCCCCTTTTAGGAATTTTGCTCTATCTTGTAGTAGCTTTCTCCTCTTGTTGTAAAGTTTGTTTATGGCTGGGGTCCACCAGATCGGGCACTTGCCTTTGGTGGAAAGGGTCTTGATTTTATTTGGGATTGCTTGATCCATGCAATCCTGGAGGTGCTCGTAGAAAGCATTTGTAAGGGATTCAGCAGCGTGGGTTGTGGTTTCCAATGGCTCAGGGGCCTTGAAGGATACCACACCAGTCTTAAGAAGTGTGAAGTTGGCTTTTGAGAAGTTCTTCACTGTGGTCTTTTTTGTTGGGGGTGGGGGCGGGATGTGGATCTCCAGTGAGATTAGTTTAGGGATATACTTCCGGTGTGGAGCATTTTGTCCCCATGTTTGTGATGATCAAGTCTAGTATATTTTCACCTCTTGTGGGAATGGTGACAAGTTGTTCCATAGCATTTGAGTTTATGAACTCCAGGAACCTTTGGGCTAGGGTATTGGGGCTTGAGTAATGTTCACTAGATATACTAGGAAACAAGTGTTAAAAATGAACTTCCAAAACGAACCAAACACTTGAAGGAAATCAGGCTCTGCTCTTGGACACACAAGTTTTAATTAATCCACAACGGAGACAAACCACTTTTAATGCACATACAGACAATATGTTTTCGATTCAATGTCTTCTACAGAAAGCAAAAATCAGAATGACACAGCCCATAGACCTTCATTCTGATTTTTGCTTTCTGAAGAAGACATTGAATCGAAAACGTATTGTCTGTATGTGCGTTAAAAGTGGTTTGTCTCCGTTGTGGATTAATTAAAACTTGTGTGTCCAAGAGCAGAGCCTGATTTCCTTCAAGTGCTTGAGTAATGTTCCCAGTCTATGTTTGGGTAGTTGAAGTCACCCAATATGATGGTGTTTGGAGAGACATTTATACTCTCCAGTGTCTTCAGGAAGGCTGTGTGGGGTTCCTGAGTTTGAGAGGGTGGACTGTAACATGCTACAAACTGTAGAGCAGTTTTGCCTATGGTTAATTGCACCTGAATGGTCTCTGATGCTTCGTGAGTTGCCACCAGCCTGGAGGTGTGGGTATCCTTGATGAATATGGATACACCCCCTCCTTTTGTGGTACGGTCCGGGTTTTGGGGCCGGAACGCATGATATGAGGTAAAACCTGATAGTGCTGGGGTGCTCTCAAGAGCCTTGAACCAGGTTTCAGTCACAGCACAGACATCAATGTTATCCATACTGAGGAGGGCTTCGAGGGCGTGCATCTTGAGATTTAGACTTCTGGCATTGAGCAGCATTACCCTTAGTTTTTTTCCATTATTGTTTTCTAGGGCGGTGGGTTTAGAATTTGAGCCTTGTCTAAAAAAGGCACTATGGGGGTGGCAAGAGCCTTTGCCAATATCCGGAAACCCAGGGGTGACAAGTGCAAGCCGTCCCTTGCGAAGCAGCGTGGCTTGTCAAGCATGTCATTCCAGGCAGACAGACATTGGATCCCCGTAGAATGACACCAGAAATTAAGCCAATTATTAAAACTGATCATTTTGTCTCTGTATTGTGGCATCATTCTTGGTGAAGGTAGGATACTGCTCAGGGTCAGGGTTATACTAGCCTGGGCTACATAATCTGAGAGCTCCTTTATGTCTCTTTTCATGTAGTCCAGGGAGGTACGTCTCAGGTCATTCACACCAGCATGGACAATGACTGAGTCATACTTGTACTTGCTGTGGCGTGACCTGAGTGCTTGTGTTATGTGGCAGATTCTAGCGCCCGACAGGCAGCTTACTGTGACCCTCTCCTTGTTCAGTCTGGTGAGTGGGACGTCAGTGTGTCTGACTATGGAGTCACCTATGACAAGTGTGTCTGGCATTGTGTTTGGCCTTAAGGGCTGTGACTGATTTGCACACTGACTTTGTGATCTATGTGTTGCTTGTGTTATGTCATGAGGTGGCAGTTGTTTGGGTGTCTGCTTTGGAGGCCTCTGCTGTTTTGGTAGATTTTTGATCAGTGCCTCCGAGTATGTCTTTGTGTGTTTATGTGTTTGATTTGTAGTTGTGATAGTTCTATGTGAGACTGGGTTTATGGTGTGTGTGGTTACTTTCTCCTCCTGTCTGGTTTTGCCAGTCCTGAGTTGAGAGAGCTCAGCCTCCAGTTTGGCTATATAGTTGCATCTCTCGCATGTATTTGTGTTTTATGGGAGGAGGAGAGGGTTGTCTGTGTACATGAGGCAATTTTAACATTGCCTCAATATTCCCAGATTCACCAGCTGAGCAGGAGAGGACGCTAGCAACTGACCCTTTGACATGCTAGAAGAAATGAAAAAGTTTGCTGTGTAACGGAGTCAGAAAGGACCTATAGGGAAGTGGGTACTCAAGGGGGTTTTAAGCTAGTGAAGTACTTTGTATAATACAGAAGTGCTTTACCTGACTAAAAAATGCTTTAGGAACAAGTGCTGAGCTTTACAGATAGAGAATAGACTGTTTAGATTACAAGTAGAGCAGTTCTAAGGGAAAAAATGAAGAGCAGACTTTACGGAGCCAGAAATAGTTTAACCTTGTTTAACCGCCGCTGCCCGATGGTGCTCTAGTGGCAACTCCGCGCTAAATGCAGAAAAGGCAGTAAGTCAGTAGTACAGGCTAGCACACTTTAGTGGGCAGCCAAACAATTAAATTAAACAGCAAACAAACACTTTTCAACTTGAATTAGACTAATTTCGACTAAAATGTACTTTTAAGTGCAGATAATAAAAAATGCAGTAAATAACTATGAAAACAGTTAAAGTTTGCTCTAGGTAAGCAGTAGAAGGTAAAACAAATATAAAAAACAGCAGGATACTTAATCAGGAAAGCAGTCGCTCTTTTTCAGTTCTCTGTAGCCAGGAAGACTCAACAGGACCACGTGGAGCTGTGTCTGAGCAATATGGCTTCAAAAAAATGCCAGAGACAGATTTTAACCAGGGAACTTCAAAAGAGATAGAAATGGTCCAAAATGACCAATTACTACAGCTTCTTGTGCTGAGGTCACTTCCCTCAAGGACAGGTAGGCTATTCAAGGCTCCCCACTCCCACTGGTGAGCTAAGAAACTTCCTTCTATCCAAGTAAGGCAATGGACAACACAGGAACTACAACACAGCCCAGGATACAGCAAGGCCTGTAAACTGGTCTAACTAGTTTAGGAGAGGCAGGAAAACAAGGAATATTTTTTTGTTTTTTTTTGTTTTTAAATAGAAACACACGGAAATGCAGAAAAGGCAAGAAGTCAGTAGTTCAGGCTAGCACACTTTAGTGGGCAGCCAAACAATTAAATTAAACAGCAAACAAACACTTTTCGACTTTAATTAGACTAATTTCGACTAAAATGTACTTTTAAGTGCAGATAATAAAAATGCAGTAAATAACTATGAAAACAGTTAAAGCTTGCTCTAGGTAAGCAGTAGAAGGTAAAACAAATATAAAAAACAGCAGGATACTTAATCAGGAAAGCAGTCGCTTTTTTCAGTTCTCTGTAGCCAGGAAGTCTCAACAGGACCACGTGGAGCTGTGTCTGAGCAATATGGCTTCAAAAAATGCCAGAGGCAGATTTTAACCAGGGAACTTCAAAAGAGCTAGAAATGGTCCAAAATGACCAATTACTACAGCTTCTTGTGCTGAGGTCACTTCCCTCAAGGACAGGTAGGCTATTCAAGGCTCCCCACTCCCACTGGTGAGCTAATAAACTTCCTTCTATCCAAGTAAGGCAATGGACAACACAAGAACTACAACACAGCCCAGGATACAGCAAGGCCTCTAAACTGCTCTAACTAGTTTAGGAGAGGCAGGAAAACAAGGAATATTTTTTTGTTTTTTTTTGTTTTTAAATAGAAACACACAGAAATGCAGAAAAGGCAATACGTCAGTAGTACAGGGGTAATTTAAGTCACTCATGAATATGGTATTGTGTTGGATGGTGAGAGTTTCCAATAAATTTAAATACAAGGTATGGGTTTTCTGGGTCATACAGGGGGAACTATAGCTTGCAAAGAAATGGTATTGTATTTTGCCTATGGTGATTTGAATATGAAGACGCTCAAGTATATTGTCCTGTCTGACCAGCCTTGAGGTATAACTATTTCTGATGTAAATCAAGACACATCCACCTTTAGTCTCTGTCTGTGTTGTAGCTGATCTAAATGAACTTCACAATTACTGTGAGTCTATGTGGTTATCTAGGATGCAGCTTGTAATCCATGTGCTCCTCTGTCACGTGTGTGTGTGTGTGTGTGTGTGTGTGTGTGTGTGTGTGTGTGTGTGTGTGTGTGTGTGTGTGTGTGTGTGTGTGTGTGTGTGTGTGTGTGCGTGTGTGTGTGTGTCTATATGAATGTGTAGGTGTGTATGTTTGTGAGTGTGTGTGTTTCAATTTGTCTGAGTATGTGTGCATGTTCAGGGGAAAGGTTGTAGTAGCTTGCACTGTACACTTGTGGCATCAGTAGAGTGGTACACATTATGAGGGTTATAATTTATGTACTAATTAATTTATTTGATCACAATTACACATCTGAGGTGTACGCAGTCAATAAAGTAGCAACATCTGCATGTGAGTGTGTGTGTGTGTGTGTGTGTGTGTGTGTGTGTGTGTGTGTGTGTGTGTGTGTGTGTGTGTGTGTGTGTTTGTCCATGTGCATGAGTGCATACATTTTTAAGGGAGAGCTGTAATAGTTTGAAATGGATGTATATGTCAGCAGAGAGAAAATATATTTTACTGTAGCTACGACATGTATTTATACTTATTCATTCATTTGTTTAAAATCAGAAATCTGAGGTGCACACAGCCAATAAAGAAGTCTTAATTGATGGGTGGGTCCACTAAGTAATCCCGAAATACTGAAACCCCGAATTTCAGTATTTCAAAATTACATAGCCGAAAACACAAAATTCCGAAACCCACAGAAGTGCGAAATTCAAAATCCTGAAGCACAAAGATCTGCTTTCGTTGGTGCGGTGTGTGGATGGATGGGTGGAAGTTTAGGTAAGTATGTATGTGTAAGTGTGCTGGTTAGGGGCTTTAGTGTGTGTAAGTGTGCGTTGTGACTGTGATATGTGTGTGTGTGTGTGTGTGTGTGTGTGTGTGTGTGTGTGTGTGTGTGTGTGTGTGTGTGTGTGTGTGTGTGTGTGAGGGAATGTAAAATGTGTGGGTGTGAGTTTCCGTTGTGTGTCTGTGCAATCTCGGAGTTACAATATTTAAGTAGAGGGGGTGTGGGGGTGCTTATCTGTAGTGTAGTATTATTTATTTGATTGTGGGAGGGAGTTGTGTGTATGTGTATGCGTGTGCTGTATGTGTAGAGTACATTCAGGATTTTAAATTTCGTGGTTATGGGGTTTCGGGATTTTGTGTTCTAGTTCTGTTTTCGGCTATGTAATTTTGAAATACTGAAATTCGGGATTTCAGTATTTTTGGACTACATAGTGGACCCTTGATGTGTGTGTGTGTGTGTGTGTGTGTGTGTGTGTGTGTGTGTGTGTGTGTGTGTGTGTGTGTGTGTGTGTGTGTCTGTGTGTGTGTGTGTGTGTGTGTGTGTGTGTGCCAGCATGTATACACATGACTATGTGCACATGTGAATGTCTGAATATCTGTGCAGATGTGTGTGTCTGTGCCTCTTCATTTGTGTGTGTGTTTAAGACATTATTAAATACTTATGAAAGTTTTATATTTTGGATGTAGAACACTTCTTCTAATAACATAGGAACATACTAACAATACTAGGCAAGCAATAATGGGAACTATAAAATACTTAGCAATATAGACCTTGAAGTAAATACACACAAAAGGTTTTTGCTGACCTTTTAGTGCTCACCTCCCAAATTCAGCGACTTATTCTTCAGGGACAGAATATATTGTTAGGAACCCATCCCCAACAACAAATCTAGTTTATTTTTTGGTACAGATTTAGCTGCCTACTACATACATATATATTTAACAGTTGCAAGTTAAAACTTCTGCCAAAAAGTCAAAACTTTCACCATCAAGGCTTCCTCAGGCTTAAATAATTAACTACAGTCACATGACAGATTTTTAAGCCTTCTGATGTAACTTTCAAGTAAGGTTTTAAAGTGAAATAATCATTCAAGCCAGTTAGTATGTGGACTTTCATATGCAATATCCATTTCATTTCTTCGTTTTCCATTAACAATTTCATGTCACCTCCCCTCAAGGGTTATAAATTACTTTTAAAATCATAAAATTAAAATTATGTTGTTCACTTTTTCTAAAATATGCTTACTAAGTGCATTAGTGGTCAACTTACGTTTAATTTCACTAAGGTGACCAGCTATACATTCCTTGAACTTCCTATTTGCCAAGCCTACATAAAAACTATCACATATTTCACATTTAGCCAAATAGACTAAATTACTTGTATTACAGTTCCCATATGCATGTAGAACGAAATCTTTCCCCGTCACTGGATGTCTTATTGATTTGTCTGTATATAAATACTTACAATAAAAGCAATTATTACATCTAAAAGTACCATGCTTATTTTCAATTCCACTAAAGAAGCTCCTTGGTTGCTCCTTATAACATAATGTTTGTTTCAGTGTACAATTGCGCTTATATCCAAACAAAGGGGGATTCACAGCTATCTCATGTAGCCCTTGTACATCCTGCAAAATTGTCCAGTGCTTCCCAATTATGTTTTTAACTGCCTACACATTCCTATTATATGTTAACATACATCTTGTTTTGTTTATCTTAGGTCGTACAATCATATTAGACTGACCTGTCTTACTAAAATAGACCTGAACATCTTCTCTTAAGCATCGTTGCTTAACCTCAGTATGTACTTTATATACATCCTTTTTTGAATACCCTCTGTCAAGAAAATCCATCCCCTCACTATCTAGCTGATGATCAAGTTTATCCTCAGTTGTATTCAGTCTTGCCACTCGTTGCATCTGATTTCTAATAATATTACTAAACATAAAAGGAGGATGCATGCTGTTGCAATGCAAGTAATTGTTTCGTTTAACATCCTTCTTATACATTTCTGTTTGTATTTCCCCGTTTTCATTTTTTATTAGTAAAACATCTAGAAATGATATATGGTGACATGAAGCTTCATGTTTAAACTTCAAGAATATGGTACTGTTATTTATGTATGCTAGAAAGTCATGAAAAATGTCTTCACTTCCGTCCATATTACAAAACGGTCATCTATAAAATGCTTATAAAATTTAATATACTGTCTAAAGTTATTGGATGTGGATAACACACTTCTGTCTTCCCACATTTACATCACGATGTTAGCATACGTGTTAGCAACCGCTGTGCCCATCGCTACACCTTTTACTTGGCGATACAGCCTGATGTCAACTATGAAAATATTATTAGGTAACAGTAACATCAATAACTCACATATTAACTTATTTTTTTCTGTACTATAGTCAGAAAAACTCTGTAAAAACAATTTCATACTATCAACGCCGTAATCATGAGGTATAGAAGTGAAAAGTGAGTCAACATCCAATGTTACAAAATAAGACTCTTTAGAAAGTTGACCTGATGACCATTCATAAAACTGTTTCAGGAAGGTGTTCATGTCCTTTATAATGGTAGTTACTTTTTCCAGAGCAGGTCCTAATTGCTTTTCTAAGTACTTAGATAATGGTTCAGTGACCTACCCCCTAGCTGAAACTATTGGCCTCATTGGTGAGTCACTGACACTCTTATGTAGCTTCGGTATGCCATAAATCATTGGTAGCTTGGGATTTTCAACATATAAATAGTTAAATAAATCATCATTTAATATTCTGCTAGCATGCATATCACATAACATCTTGTTTGACATTAAACACAAACTGTTACCCTCATTCCTTGCAATTTCTTGATATTCTTCTCCTTGTAACATCAGCTGCATCTTCCCAGAATAAAAATATTTATTCATAACAGCTATACCGCCACCTTTATCTGCATTTTTAATCAACAGTTCTGGATTATTTACTAACAGAAGTATAGTTTCATTTTTTTCTTTAGTTAGATTATAACACCTATTTATTCTGTTATTTTCATACAAAGCATACACATCACGTTCAACAGCTTTCTCAAATATTTGTAACGCTCCATTATTTTGGGGCACAAAGACACTACTTCATTTCAAATTATTAACTACATAATCATCAGTACTAGCAAAACATGTTTTTAGACTCAATTTGCAAATAAAGTATTTAACTTCAGTAAGTGTCCTAGAAACATCAGATATCGCTGAGGGCACAAAGGTCACACCCTTATTTAAGACAGACAATTCAACATTACTGAGTATATAATTAGATAAATTAAATACAAGATTTATTTGTTGATTTAGCTCCTGGTGAATGGGCATTTGATTGAAGTCTCGCCATTATGTTTGTCCGTTAAGCTCTGCATCCGTGTTCATGGTTTGGGCATTGGTAGGGGTGACTCATTAGAAATGGAAAATCCACAGGGTCCAGAGCATGCATTTACGTCGCATCGACTCTCACCACCTTCTCTCCACATAATCGGTCTTCTTTATTTATCATTGGTGTTGATGTTGTCGAAATTCACATGCTGCTTGTCTGTGACATTTCTGTTTGTGGCTCAACAGTTAGGTGCTCTGTTTCAGCCCCTTGCGACGTTGACGTTCCTGGTAGAATTTTCTCAAAGGCAGGTGGAGCTTCAGATGGCTGACGGATGTGCTGCTTGGTCTCTGTCTTATCCTTCGGCCAAGTAAATATGTTTCCCTTCTCAAAGTTGGCCAAATCCCTTTGAAGTTTTTTTCTTTTTGCCCTCTATAAGGCACTTCTGAAAAAGTACTCAGTCTGCCCAAAGTTTCATTGAAGAGTACTGTATATTCATTAATATCTACACTAGAAGCTAGATCATTATAACAAGATTCTACATTTGACCAGAAATTTAGCTCTAGTGGTTACAAATAAGCATTCATCAGTTCCATATAATGGAACAAGCAGCTCAAATTAATGAGCTGCCATCTCTGAAGCAGATCAGGCTACTTATCTCTATAAGAGGGCATTTTTAAGATTCTGAGACCTCTTGGCACTATTTTATGTTGCAAGTATGCTTCAAAGAGCAACCTCTGCCATTGTAGCCATTTGTATGCCATCACCATATGCTCAAACTCCCATAGCTTCTGTTTAAAGGCAGAAAGAGAATCCAAGTAAACATAATCTTCAGTTGTAATTACAATTTAAATATCACTCGTACCCATAGCCGTCAGTAACGGATTAACATCAACATTAATAATCTCACCAAAGGTCTTAAGATGTACTGCTGTCATTTTGCTGGTAAAAGATGGTCTTATATCCAAATTTTACAAATCAGCTCTGAATGCCTGCCAACCTCTGTAAACAGTCAAATATCCAAAAAAAAGCAGCAAGTTGGTTGTTAACCAGCCCTCAATACACGAAGAACAAAGTCCAGAACAAAAGAGGCACTGGAAACACTCAGAACATTTATTTAATAGTTGCAAATTAAAACTTCTGACAAAAAGTCAAAACTTTCACCATCAATGCTTCCTCAGGTGAACATGAATCAACAAATTACACTCTCAGCTTAAATAATTAACTACAGTCACAGAATATAGACCTTGAAGTAAATACACACAAAAGGTTTTTGCTGACCTTTTAGTGCTCACCTCCCAAATTCAGCGACTTATTCTTCAGGGACAGAATATATTGTTAGGAACCCATCCCCAACAACAAATCTAGTTTACTTTTTGGTAAAGATTTAGCTGCCCACTACATACATATATATGAGTGCATGCATATATATATATATATATATATATATATATATATATATATATATATATATATATATATATGTATATATATATATATATATATATATATAGAGAGAGAGAGAGAGCTATATATATATATATATACACACACACACACACACACACACACACACACACACACACACACACATGCATGCCTTCAGAGTAACCAACCAAAAAGAACTTTCATTGAACAGTACCTTTCAAATAGAAATACATTGAAAGATGAAGTTATCACAAAAGTGCAAAATCTCCATATAACTGTTTCTTTTTTTTTTTTTTTTTTTGCATGGGGTAAGCCTCTTGCACCCATGTATGGGGAGTGCCCCCCCCCCCACACAAACACACACAAACACTCCCTGTAACTTAAATATACTAACTTTGACATTGAAACTATTTTACCCTTGTATTCTGTAACCTTGCTGATATCACTCTGATAATTAATTTCTTCATAAATATGCACGCTATTTGATCATTTTGTTTCAAATAACACACACTCGACAAGAATGCACTTAGTTGGCATAATGGGGATTCATGCATGAATAATTAAATAAATACAAGCACCATACAACTCCAAAGATGACCTGCTGCATTTTGCCCCCAACAGCTGTTTAGTGGCCTTTAAATCTGGCTGACCTGGTTCAACTTTTTGGATAGGAGGGAGACCACACTCCTAAATTCAGTCCACTAGCTAGTATCCAAGAATACTGTTCCATTTTTGCCATATTCTTACCTGCCTACAGCATGAAGGCAGTTTAGGTCAGGAACATTCCCACAGCAGTCTATTTTTTTCTGAAACTTAAACACTAATGTGTTGCTTTGGGGCACTTTTATGTCCTGGCCCCTGACCTTTCAATCTTTTTTTTTCATTAATTTATTTGTTAACTGGGTAAGTAAACTAGCTGTTCTTAGACTCTCTTCATCCACCGCCTGGGTACCAAGGCAAGTATAAATGGACAATATAAATGGACAACATCTGAAATGATCTCATCAGTATAAAGTAACAGACCACTGACACTTTACTGCTGAATTTCACTCCATATATAGCAGCATGTTGTGGTTGTGGTTGTGGTTGACTTAAGTAATCCCTCCAAATTGTTCACTGTTCTGTGTAGGTTGTGTTGTTGCATTAATGAGATTGAGATCCTAAAAATATGTAATACAGATAATTCATCACAAACAAAAAATGCAGCTAACTCATTATTTTAGTCATACCAAACTTTGGTACACCTCCTTAGTTTTATTATTTCTAACACCTATGTGAGGCATTGTCTTTCTTTGCAGGACATTATACTCATATTCTGTTCTTCATTATGAAGTACTTTTGAATATGGTTACAACACATCAGTTTTATTAAAGAGTTAACAAAACAGGTTAAAAATGTAAGGTGAAAAAGCTAACATTCTCATGGGATGCAGAAAGAGTGTTGCTACCTTACTTGGTTCTGCAGTTTGTTTGCTTTTTTTTTTTTGGCCAGGGTGCCCATATGAAGTCCACATATCTTTTCTTCAGCTGCATTGCATTTTACCAGGTGATATGGCATGCTATCATGACAATGACACTATACATGAATTGAAAATTCTCCAAATACCTCACTAGTATGCATGCCATGTGTGAGTATCCTGTAATAAACTGACATCATCCCTGGGACTCATCCATTTGCCATGCACCCGCTAGTGCTTGGATAGGGTAATTTATTCTTGTGTTTAGGTAATCAGAGAATGTACTTTTTGCTTGCAGCCCTTCCTTTCATTGTCAGCAATAGTGCAATGTGCCAAGTGACAGGAGGATTCATCCTGTATGACTGGAGTAAGGAGTGCTCCCAGCCTGCCTGAACATGAGCATAAAATATGTGTGTGTGTGTGTGTGTGTGTGTGTGTGTGTGTGTGTGTGTGTGTGTGTGTGTGTGCTTGTGTGTGTGTGTATATACACATTACAGAGTCAATTATATGAACGTCGATTATCCGAAATGTCAGTTATCTGAACGCTGCCTTCCATATTTTTCAGGTAGGAAAATTCATAAATTCTGAATGCGTAAACCTGATACATATTTGATTGTGTGCGTTTTCTGAGCTTTTAGCCTACTCGTGTGTGAAAAATATTTATTGTCCACTGGAATAGCTGAATAATTGAAAAGTGGATTCCCTGCATGCAGAATAAATAAGATTTTATAAGTTTTTTATCCAGTTCAAGTATATGTTTGATTATGCGAATTACCCTAGGTCCCAATTAGTTCAGATAATTGACTCTCTATTGCACGTATATATATATATATATATATATATATATATATATATATATATATATATATGGAATCACTACATAAAACCGAAACTACACAATCCCAAAGCCCACAATACCGAGACTATAATCCCTAAATCACACATTACCAACATGTGAAAAGCGCGAAATTCAAAATCGCGAAAGTACTACATACATACAGCACACACACAAACATATACACAGCCTCCCCCCATAACCAAACAAACCACCCTACACTAAAGATAAGCAGGGGGGCTTTGCCCCCCTGCACCCCCCAATGTGGGGGGCTGTGCCCCCCTCACACCCTGACTTTAATATTCCAACTCCAAGATCGCACAGACATACACACGAGGCAAACTCACACCCACACATTATAGCCCCTCACACACACACACACACACACACACACACACACACACACACACACACACACACACACACACACACACTAAAGCCCCTCACAAACACACTTACACACACATAGTTACCTGAACCGCAACACCAGAAGCACTAACTCAAAATCCCTTACCATCGGGATTTTGAATTTCGCACTTCTGGTCTTTCAGTAATGTGCGGTTTCGGCTACATGGTCTCGAGCTTTTGAAATTCGAGATTTCAAAAGTTCGAGATTTAGTAGTGTTCCCATATATATATATATATATATATATATATATATATATATATATATATATATATATATATTTTTATTTATTTAACATTTGTTTACCAGGAAAGTCCAACTTAGAACAAAGCCAATTTTCAGTGGAGGCTTGGGAAGGGACACTCCAGATGCATGTTTTGCAACATGGGAGGAAACTGGAACACCCGGAAGAAACCCACATGACTGCAGGGAGGAAATGCAGGCTCCACACAGAAGGTACTCCATCTGAGAATCGAACCAGAGAAGCTCTTGCTGAGAGGTGACAATGCAACCGCTGCAGCACAGCCCCGTCATATATATATATATATATATATATATATATATATATATATATATATATACATACATATACATACATATATATATATATATATATATATATATATATATATATGGATCTTGTACTATTAATTGAAATATCACTCAACCAAAATCAAAACCGCCTAAATCACTTTAACAAAAGTGCTTTTCACCGAAAAAGCACTTTCGCTGAAGTGTGTAAAAAAAATATCAAATAAAATTAAAACAAAAAAACACATTACTTGGGTTTACGCAGGGGAGCAAGCCCCCCTGCACCCCCACACCCCCTACGTTTATATTCTCACTCCAAGATCGCACTACAGTATATTCCCTTATCCCCACTGTACTACGATCTCAACAATAGCCATTCCCCTACGATTTTCTCTGTTTTTAAGCATACATTTGCGAAAGTGCTTTATTGGTGAAAAGCACTTTCGCGAAAGTATGCTCGACCATTTCACTTTCGGTGAAACGGCCGTTCGAGAAACAGTAAGGGATCTACGTATATATATATATATATATATATATATATATATATATACATGCACACACATATAGCATAAATGTTTTTTTTTTTGCATGTGGAACACACTTTTGGGTCCTCCTACCGAGAGGTGCTTCTATGCTTCCTGAGTAGGATTAAACCAACTCCATACCCTGAAATGTGTTCGCTGATGTGGTCCACTTACTCCTATCCCTCACCTCAGCCAGTCCTCCCAGCTTACAAGCACACAACCATACTCACAGTTATGTCCTTTAGGCATCATTTGCATATACCCTGTTGGCCTCCACTACAAGAAGTTTATGTTATTACACTGTGATGACCCCAACTTAGCTAGGTCTTTCTGAGAGTTTTCATAGAATGTTTTGTCTGTGTGATCTTTTTCCCTTTGGATTGAATCACCCTAGCAAACAGACCCTGAAAATCAAATAAATTATATCTATTTGTAAGCCATAATGGTATACTCAAAAAGATTCAATTAATACAAAGCAAAAATCAAAAGTCTGCAGCATAATTTTGGATAAACTTTTTTATTTTTTTTTTCTTGGTGGAGAGAAGAGTTGTTCTTTAGAAACACTGGGCTTAATGGTTTTGTAACTATCTTTAACATAGTAAATCTCAGCTAGGTACAGCACATGACCAACAAAATAGGCAGCTATAGTACTGCGAATAGTTAAACACATATAGTTCAGATGCATGCAAACTGTAATGACAGCCAGCAAAGCTGAAAGGACAAGTTATCAAACCATCTGCCTGTAGTCTGACTTCCCAGATTTCTAGCACAGACTTGCATCAAAATCTGCCAAGAACTGCAGGTTTAATATTCATCTAAAATCAAGAGCAAATTAACATCAGCTCTGATTAATAATTAGCTTTAAACAACTCGCTTCCTTCAAACAGAATTATTCTGATAGCATCAAGCACATCCCCTGAATGTGATGCAGGTACAGCTGCAGAACATAGCCGTTTCTTGCACAGTGTTTGTATTTCCAGAATTCATGTGAAGCACAGATTATTATTTCATCAGTTTCATACTATCCTGCTACAGAAAATGCATTGATTTTATAACAAGCAATCTGTTTCAATATTCTTATTTACACCTAAAAAGACACAGTGAGACAGGAACATGTGCAGAACAAACTAAATCCAAATAGTATTTTCAAAATCTGTGGTATTACTCAAGTTACTTTCACAATACCTTTTATGCTAGCCATTATAATATTTATTATTTTTAAATCCCAAAAAGCACTCGGATAGCCATTTCCACCGCAAGCCACAATATTTATTCACATAGACACAGCACCAGCAACCACAATGACAATTTATTATTTTACGTAAACATTTCTAATAAGATTTTAATTATGAATGTCTTTTTAGATTTTTTAATATGTTTTTCATTTTGTTTTGTTTTGTTTTTACAGGGAAAACTGCTAGGTGTCTGTGGCAATGTTGGAAGTGGAAAGAGCTCTTTTATTTCAGCCATATTAGGACAGGTAAGTTGACTACAAGTTCTCTTACAATGCATACAACAGGCAACAAGTTAAGGATGAGTTTCAGATGGGTTATAGATCTGGTTTACTAGAGTTTAGTAATCCTCAGGTATTTGGATATTAAATTTCGTAGCCTTTGTAAAGACAATACTGAACTGTATCCCAGCATAAGAAACAGAGTGCATCATATGTGTAAACTGAATCAAAATTCTGTCTGAGCCATATTTTGCTTTAATATAAGTTGCTGGGATTAAACCTTTCTAAACCCAGATGTGTATTTAGGTAGGCGTCATGGTGGGTTGTTGCATTCCAGTGCATTAAGAGTGTGTAGGTATGTGGGCAGACTTTTCCATCTGGGAACACTACTGTCACACCTGAAGTGCATTTGATTGTGTGTGTGTGTGTGTGTGTGTGTGTGTGTGTGTGTGTGTGTGTGTGTGTGTGTGTGTGTGTGTGTGTGTGTGCGTGGCGTGTGTGTGTGTGTGTGTGTGTGTGTGTGTGTGTGTGTGTGTGTGTGTGTGTTTGTCTTGTGCTGTGTGTGTGTGTGTGTGTGTGTGTGTGTGTGTGTGTGTGTGTGTGTGTGTGTGCGCGCATTGCTGCATGTGTGTGTGTGTGTGTGTGTGTGTGTGTGTGTGTGTGTGTGTGTGTGTGTGTGTGTGTTTGTTTGTGTATACCAAAATTGTCTTCACTTCACTTTTTCATTCTACTCTTCCTTATGCAATTGGATGACTGGTTGCGGAAGTTTACTAATCCAGTCTACAGTTGTTTTTTGGGCTTGCGGGAGGCATATGACCACATGTCCTGGCCTGTGTTATGGGAGGATCTGCAGGCATATATGGTATTAGGATTCTCACAGCATGTTCTCTAGGGTCTGAACAAATTCAGTGAGAGTGCTGTCCACATTCTTGTTAGGGAGTTGAATTCATTCAGGCTAGGTGTCAGGTTTTGCAGGGGGGCATCATATTACCTCTCCTGTTTGTGATCTTAAGGACAAGATATCAGGACAAAGGGAATAGTGAGTGAGTGACAACTTTGTGAACCTAGAGGTGACACCTCTGTAGTTTGCAGCTCATGATAACATTTTGACATCATTTGAATTCAAGTAACAGAATATACTCAAGTGATTGACTGCTGAGTGCAAAATGTCTAGGATGGGAATCAACCAATACTGAAGTCTTAATTTGACACTCTTCCACCTGATGCAACAGCAAATGATGTTGCTTTGGGACACTTTGAGCTCTTCTACATTTTTCTCAGTGTTGATACCTCTTTGGACTGTATGAAGATAGATAAGATGGAGTGCTCAGACTATGTCCACCAGACTGGTATGACCCTAGCATTGAACACCATTCTACTTTCTCTGAGGATGATGCCGTAATATGAGCAGATGATAACTGACTTCAACAATTAGTTTTTGTGTCACTCAAAGGGGGTACAATGTTTACCAGCTTGGGAGGATATGGTTGATAGACTATGCTGCTTCACCAAGGATGATCTGCACCTGTTTATTTTAGGCTTTCGAATATTGGCTAAAATTTTGACCACCTCCATAATGCCTTTTTTCGGCAATGCTAACCTGATAAGCTTTCCAATATAGCACAGAAAGCCGAAGACAACATGAAGGCGTTACTGCTCAATGCCAGGATTCTAAACCAAAAACTCCACTCTCTCCAAGTCCTCCTTACCTTAAAGAATGTAGATGCCTGTAGTTAAAGAGACATGGTTTAAAGCCATGAAGAGCACCCCATCAGTTCAAAACTACAACATCTGCCATACATTTTGATCACCTACTGCACAGGAAAGGACAAAAGGTGGAGTTAGGTGTAACAGTATTTATTAAAAACAGTCACACCCCAAACCTGGTCAAGTAGCATGACCCCCTTGAATAACTCCATGTCCAGCTCACTATAAGCAAACTCCATACCATATCATTGAAATCTATAGATCACCCTCCATGGCCCAAGACACCCATACCACATACTTAGATTACTAGAGTGGTCGGCATTGAAATAAACACTATAGTCTTTTCCAGTTAGATTTCTCTAAACTTTTTGGGTTTATTATACCATGATGAGAATGGATCCCATTCCTAAGTCAAAGTATGATCAAAGTTCATGAAATTAGTATTTTTCAGTCTTTGATGTTAGTCAGAAGTGATCTTTACAGTACCCACAATGTGCCCAGAATTGATTTCTTCTGCAATGCATATGGAGTTAAAGTACTGGTAGCATATATATATATAAATATGACTATAAATTAATTTTTGTATGAAACCTATTGCTCCTACTACTATTGGAACTGTCTGGGACTCCTTCTTCCATAGTTCTCTTTCTGCCTGCAAATCCTGGTATTTTACATAGTATATAGTCCACTATCCTGGGACACCAATATCAACCTTTCATCTTTTGGTTTAAATTCACCTCTCCTTGAGCATTCCTGTGTCTGATGCTAATCTACATGAGGTTGTTCCAGGAGTTTTCTGTACTTGCAACAATATTTATGCCTTTTTCACATTTCTTGCCTTCTCATCTGATCCTTCTCCTTATGTTCTTTCTTTTGTTTTTTGGCACATTCATTTCTTGCCTGATTTTTGTCTACGTCTGGTATGATTTCCATTCCTGCTTGACATTGATATGCTTCTGCTAAATTAAGCCGGGAAGTAATTTTAGACTTGTTCTCCTTATGTTTTAAAACTTTCACTATATTTGGATCTAGTGAAATCATCAGATATGTATGCAGTCCTACAATTGCAGATCTATATATACATGTAATCAATTTCAAGGAAGTCCATACCCCTACCAGAACAAAGAATATATAATTTTGGTCCACACTGATTTTTATATATATCATTTGATAAGCATGAAACTTCTGCGGTGGTGCAGCGGTAGCGTTGTTGCCTCACAGCAAGAGGTTCTCCTGTTCGATTCTCGGCTGGAGTGTGGGGAGTGCCTTCTGTGTGGAGTCTGCATGTCCCCCCCCATGGTTGGGTGGGCATTCGAAAGACATGCGTAAATGGGCTTGCCTTCGTTGAAGGTTGAACGTTGAGCTGGCACCTGGGTGTTTGTGAAAATCTACTGCCAATCATTAGCGGACCGGAGTTACGCTGTGGCGACCCCTAACCGGGAAAAGCTGAAAGACAACAACAACAACATTTGATAAGCATGAAGCATTTCTCTTCTTTTTCTCTCCAACTGATCCAATATTTTGGGGGCCAGTTAAATACCCCAAAACTGTAAGAACAAGAAGAGCAAATTGGTTTATAACTTGAACTTTATTCCTAGATGTCAAGGTTATTTACAGTATACATTTTAATCTTGTAAAAATTTCTTACTGAGTTTTGTTCGCATTTGTTCATGTTTTATTGCTGATCCTTCATCATTCCCAAATATTTATGCACTCCCTCCTGCTCAAGTTCCTTTATATCACATTCCTGTCCCAGACTGATATTTTCTTGGTGCTGCAGCTCTCCTGCTTTAAATGTTCTTTTGCACATTTATCAAGATGAAATGACATTCTTATATCATCTGAGAAAGTTTTGACCACTTCCATTTGTGCTCTCAAGTCCTCATCTGATGAACTATGCAGATTTAAATCATCCACAAAAAGAAGGTGAGATGTATTTGCACTTTGTTTTCTAGGAGTCAAATTCTAATCATGACCTAATCTGTTAAGCAGACAACTTAATGGGTTAAGGGCAAGATGATGCAGCAATGGTGACAAAGAGTCACCCTGGAATATCCCCCTTTGAATTTTTATCCCTGGCATAATTTATCTTTTTCATGTCTTAGCTGCAAAGCGGTCTGACACTGTTTCATGATCACTGTAATATACAGTATAGGATGTGTCTTATACATGTGTAAGCACTCCTTTATCCATGAATGTAGGATGCTGTCAAATGCTTTTTTGTAATCTAGCCATATATCCATACCATACTTAGATTCTACCCCTTTTTCCAAGTTTCCATTATGACTTTATTTAATAACAAATAATCTTTTGTTCCATGTGACTTGCCTTTGTTACTCTTCTGTTCATTTGCCATGATTTCATTTTCTTCTAAATGATTGTAAACTCTGTCAGCATCAATTCCAGTATATAATTTACATAATGGGAAGGCAAGTTGTTGGTCTGTAGTATCTAGGATAGCTTGCAGGTTCTATCATTTTTGTATTAACCAGGTTGGTGTCAGTTCTGGATGCGTTCTTACTCAGGGATAAATCTTCATGTAAAGATGTTAATACTTTTAGCCAGAAATTAGGTGCTGCATCTAGTCCTGGGGTTTTCCATTTAGGAGCTTTTCCTAACTTTGTTTCAATTTTTCTGGCCATTACTGCACCCCATTTAATATCCAGTACATTTGAACTCCTTACTGTTTCTTTTACCTGTTATCTGCGGTGGTGCAACGGTAGCGTTGTTACCTCACAGCAAGAGGCTCTCCCGTTCGATTCTCAGCTGGAGTGCAGGGAGTGCCTTCTGTGTGGAGTCTGCATGTCCTCCCTGTGGTTGGGTGGGCATTTGAAAGACATGCGTAAAATGGGTGTGCCTTTGTTGAAGGTTGAATGTCAAGCTGGCATCTCGGCGTTCGTGAAAAAATCTACTGCTAATCATTAGCAGACCGGAGTTCTGCTGTGGCGACCCCTAACCAGGAAAAGCCGAAAGACCAACAACAACAATTGTTTCTTTCACTTCTTCTGTCCCTTCAGCATCTTTATTACGTTCCACAGGATGGTCATAGATATTTTCCCAAAATGTGTCTATTTCTTCTTCTTTTTTTTTTTTGTGGTGTTTCTATTCCTTTTGCTTTGTTTCCCAAATCTCTATAAAACTTATTTGGGTCATCAATGAATTGATAATGTTATACTTTTCTATTATATCTACATTCCCCCTTTGCAAACGTATTTTTTGGATTGTGAAATTTTCCATATCTGGATGCCTTTGCCTGTATTTCTCTTCAGATATATCTGGAACTGCTTTTCCTTTGTATTGATTAGTTTGGCTTTCTTCTTTGCATAAATATTGCACCATATCAGATCTCTCTTTCTTTCCCATGTCCATGTTTCTTTTTTATACTTTTCAAAAATCTTTAGGTTTTGTTCATTATATTTTCACACTTCCTCAGTCACTTTTTGTTTTGCAAATGGCTGAAGGTTTCTTGGTCTACATAATGTTTTTCATGAATCTGTTTTATTAATGAACACAGATATACATTTGAATCGTTTGACATGTTTTTGTGCAAGTATTTTTCTTTCCTCTAATTTCTTTCTCAGTCTGAATATCTTCTATCTGGAAATTCTTGGCTTCTTTCATAATGGTTTATAGGTTCATAGGTTGGTACTAGGCTATCTGCCCGAAGACATTTATAAGCCTAACCAGAATGTGTTGGCTTTAGCCACCTCCTTAGATTAGTTCCCTGTGCCTCTGTCCAGCAGAGCCACTGAAGTGATCCCCTCATTTCTTCTTTCTCCTCAATAGTCCACTCTGTCATCCTTGTGGCTCTTTTTGGCCTGTCCGTTTTTGTAATTTTTGTGGATGACTAATAGTCCACTCTGTCATTCTTGTGGCTCTTTTTGGCCTGTCCGTTTTTGTAATTTTTGTGGTTGACTAATAGTCCACTCTGTCATCCTTGTGGCTCTTTTTGGCCTGTCCATTTTTGTGGATGACTAATAGTCTACTCTGTCATTCTTGTGGCTCTTTTTGGCCTGTCCGTTTTTGTACTTTTGTGGATGACTACTTCCTTCTACAATTGGGGTGGGGGTCATCATCCCCCTGAGCCTGGCCTAACCCCATTGTAGGAATGTTTGCATGTCTTGAGGATTCTACACTGTCATTTTTTCCAGTCCTGGCACCAGTGTGCTTCCCAGGGTTTGGGCACTTTTTGTCCTGGGACTTGTACACCCAGCTGTCTTTTTTATTTTTAACCTACTTCTGTCCATGATATATGCTATATAAAACACAGTCTATATGTCAGTGTCGTCTTAGCGAGATTTTTTAAAAGGAGGGTTTACCTCATGAAGGTACTCGCCAAGGCTTGAGGATGAATTCAGTTCAGCAATACTACTCTTCTTTAATTGCTGATTTTATCATCTCTCCATCCGGACCCCAACTAATTTTCTCATCTCTCCATCCAGACTCCAGTGACCATCCTATGTTCCAGAGTGACTTCAAATATGTCAGTCTAAACTGGGAAAAATATTCAACACCAAATGCACTGGCCCAGAGATTCCTAGACTTTGTCAACACAAATGCTGTGAACCAGATAATCCATACACCCTACACAGGTAGCAACTTCCTTGATCTGATCCTCACAAACATGGGGAAACTTTACGCTCACCCGAGTGTTATGTTTTCACTTGTCAGATCAGATCATAAAGCTGTTTTCTTTGAAATCAAAGTAAAACCAGTCACCACATCCAAACCTAGTATGGTTGGAAAGTATTGCAAAGCAAACCATCTACTACTGAGTTACACCCTAGACAAATTTCAGGCCCCCACAAATCACATAAACATCATTGTCTATTAGGGAATGTTCATAAAAAAACTAGACCACCATGTAAATAACTCCATCTCCATCAAGGCAGATGTACCCATCCAAAATAAGCATAGGACTAACTCAAAAAATAAACTACCCTGGTAGAATCCCAATATTAACAAGTTATATTACAAAACAGAGAAAGAAACCCATGGCCAAGACAGGGAAGTGCAGTGCACAGAAACGCAAAAAAAAAAAAAAAAAAACATACTCATCAAACTAAATAATCAACTCAATAATCTTATCAAATATACCAAAGCCAGTTTTGAGGTAAATATACACTCACAGGCAAAGGAAAAACATAAAACCTTCTTCACCTATGATAGCAATCACAAAGATAACACACAACAGTGTGCTGAACTATGGAGTTGGAAAATGGATCAAACCTATTAGCTGATAAATTTAACTTCAATTTCACCCCTCTGCCCCCCAACAACACCTCTCAAGAGATACCAGTAAACAAGTCCTCAATGCTCTATCCAAATTTAAAAATACTGTATTTATGGGTCCTGATAATTACCCAGGTTGCCTGCTGAACAGCATAAAACATGCCCTATCTGTCCGTTTAGGATCCTTGCTCAGTCTTTGCCTCCAAACTAGCTTTGTGCCTAGTGAATGAAGGAATGCAATACTTAGCCCTCTTTACAAATACAGGCCATCTACTGACCCAGGAAATTTCAGACCTAGAAGTCAGACTAGCCTCATATTTAAGGCTATGGAAACAATTAATACATAGGAAATCCTCAGACACTGAATCCAACACAGTTTGGATTTCTCAAGGGCAGATCATGCCTGCTCAACCTGGTGGACTTCTTTGAGAAAGTAACCAAAGCTCAAAATGCTACTCATTGCCTGCGTTAACCTGGCTAAGGCATTCAACACTATGTCTCATGCAGATATTGTTGACAAACTCAAGAAACTAGAAGTAAATCCTTACATCACCAATTTGATAGTCACAGACAAGACACAGGAAATCAGGATAGGGGATTCTACCTCCACAAAGAGACTGGTCACCAGAAGGGTCCCTCAGGGCTCAATGCTGAAGCTGCTACTTCTTGGCATCTACTTTCAGAAGTCAAAGCTATCATTAAAAACATCTGGTTGACCATGTTTGCAGATGATTGAAAGCTTGGTATGACCACTGAGTCACCTAATGACACTAATATCCACCAAAAGGGCTTGTCACAAACTGATAATTGGTGCCAAAGCATAAAAGAATATTTATGAAAGTCATCCTCCCCTGAAAATTATCCCATAGTTGAAACAATCCTAAGAGTATACCCAGTGGTTAGGGACTTGTAAACATATGGAAACAGTGACCTGGTTTTTGACCACCATGTCTATTGTTGTAAGGAAATAATTATATATTGCACAACTCGCTATCAAGAGTATGGCATCTAGATCCACAGATGTCATTATCCCAATGTACTCAGCTCTCAGATCAATCATCTAGTACAATTCTCCTTTCAGTATGTACCTTATCAGCCATATACAACAACTGGAACACCAACAGAGGTTCCTTATAAAAGAATACAAGGTGTAAACCACATGGACTACACAAACCACCACAAAGCCTTATCCTCATAGTCTCCTACAGACCATGGAGAGATGGTCTATAGTCATTAAAAAATACCAAAAAATAGACATATTGTTAGCAATCTGCATTAGCTATAAAGTTCATAGAGAGATTGAAACAGATGTCCAGATACTTATATAAATTATAGGTTCATAGGCTGATACTAGGCTATCTGCCCTAGGGCATTTATAAGCCTAGACAGAGTATGTTTGGCTTTCACCACCCTTTTAGATTAGTTGACTGTGCCTCTGTATAGTAGGTCACAGAAGGTAGCCCTTTTAAGGTTTGTTTACTGTACCTCTGTCAAGCAGCAACACAGACCAGATCCCAGGGGTAAACTTACGATCTCCCATCCATTTGTCAAGATTTCTCTTGAAGAGGGTCAGTGAGGGGCTCTGCCTGACATGGATTGGGATTTTGTTCCAGAGTGACGGGAGCCTCTGGGATATGAATCTGCCCCTCCAGCATGTCCTATTTATTTCTGTGCTGAGGTTCAGGTCCCTGGAGCGTGTAGCTCTAAGGGATTTAGATTTCCTGAGGTGAAGCATGTCCATTAATTCTGGGTTTGACATGGCTTTATATGTCAAACACAGATTGCCTCTGAGTAGGCGGTACGCAACTGAGTAGAGCTGGAGTTTCTTTAGCTGAACTGCATAGGGCATCTGTTTGAGCCCCTTGATCCTCTCGGTGAGATACTTTTGGGGTCTTTCCAATTGCTCAAGGTGTCGGGTAAGGTACATCCCAAACGGGGCATTGTACTCAATTATGGGCCAGTTAAGTGATGAGTAGAGGGGCACAATGACCTCTCTTGATCTAGATGTGAACCCTTTCATGATAAGGTGGACTATATAGAAGATCTTTCTAACCACTTTGGCAACGTGATTGTCAAAGGAGAGATTGCTATCTACTTGGGTCCCTAATTACTTCTTCCGTACTTAATGGATTACCACCTATGTGATAATTTGTGTGCACTTTGTTTTTTCCAAAGGGGATGACTATGCACTTTTTGGCATTTAACTTTAGGCCATGGCTCTGGCACCAGTTATCCATCTCTGTGAGACCCTTTTGGAGGATGCTTGTGTCAGTCGGAGAGTCGATTATAGCACCGAGTTTGCAGTCATCTGCGAACTTGGTCAGCCATAGTCCACCCATGTTAGCCTGTACCTCGGAGAAATATATACCGAACAAGAGAGGTCCCAGGACTGAGCCTTGTGGGACACCACTTGTAACTGGTTTAGAGTCTGACATGGCACCTGCTATTCTGACCATGTGGGTTCTATCCCTGAGCCAGTTTGCAACCCATCTTGTGACATAGTGGTTGATATTTAAGCTGGTGAGCTTATTTATGATGCCCGAGTAGAGTATTGTGTCAAAGGCCTTTGCGAGGTCCAGGTAGGCTGTGTGGACTACCTTCCCTTCATCTATGGCTTTGGTAACTGTTTCAAAGTAGTCGACCAGGTTCAAGAGGCAAGATCTGCCTTTAACGAAGACGAATTGGGTAAGATCCAGTGTCTGGAGGTTCCCAATGTCTTTGTTTATGAGTTCCATGATGATACGTTCCATAGCTTTGCAGACCAGGCTAGTCAGGCTTATAGGGCAATAGTTTCCGGGGTCTGTTGTGGCACCACCTTTGTGGAGTGGGACCACTGTTGCTGTACGCCATTCCTTTGGAACATATCCTGTAGTAAGGCTGGGATTGAACAGTGACTTTATATGAGGGTTTAGTTCTTCTTGGAGCTCGTGTAAGATGCAGCCCGGGACACCGTCTGGTCCCATTGATGCTGTGTTTTTAGCTTTGGAGAGGGCAGCTCTCACCTGTGCATCTGTGATCTCAGGAAGGCTACACTCTGTTGGGATAGACATTTACTCTTTTGGGGGGGAAGGGGGGGGAGTTTGCACTGAACCTTTCTGCCAGTATTTTGGCAATGTCTGTGGGTTCAGTGAATTTTTTGTCATTTTGCACTAACTCAGAGCATATCTGGAAGTTGCCTCCCAGGTTTCTGACATAACTAAAGAAGGCCTTGTGATTATCTTTAGTGTCTTGTGCAATTTTTCTTTCAAAGCTGGCCTTAGAAGATTTTATGAGGGTTCGTAGTTTCTTGCTAGTACTGATCAGTGACGCCTTCCCTTTTTGGGATTTTGCTCTGTCATGTAGTAGCTTTCTCCTTCTGTTGTATAGCTTATTTATGGCAGGGGTCCACCAGACAGGTCTCCTGCCTTTGGAGGACTGAGTCTTGGTTTTATTTGGGATAGCATGCTCCATGCATTCCTGTAGGTGTCCATAGAATGCTTTTGTAAAGGATTCTGCATTTTGGACCGTATTGTCCACTGGCCCGGGGGCTTTGAAGGATTCCACCTCAGTTTTGAGAAGTGTGAAGTTTGCTTTTGAGAAGTTCTTCACCGTGGTTTCCTTGGATAGGGGTGGGGACAGAATATGGATGTCCAGTGAGATTTGTTTATGGTCTGATCTTACCAATGAGGGGTATACCTCTGGTGTGGAACATAGAGACCCCATGTTGGTGATGACCAGATCCAGTATGTTTTCCCCTCTTGTGGGAGTGGTGACCAGTTGTTCCATAGCATTTGAGTTTATAAATTCTAGGAACCGTTGGGCGAGGGTGTTTGGGCTTGAGTAGTTTTCCCAATCGATGTTTGGGTAGTTGAAGTCACTAACATATAGCTATTCAGATGATCATTGCTTCCATAACTAATGCACTAGGTGATGTCAGAAGTCTTGTCCTTTCAGCAGTTCCAAATATAGTTTTGGTTTCATGGTAGCTTACTTTCTAGACAGCCAGTAACAGACTTTAAAGAAGTCATATCACTGTTTTTGAATTTCAGCTATGCAGGGAAAGGTTGGAATGAAAACAGTGTGATCTGTGTATTAGGTGGCAGAAGTTTGTACTTTATTAACAAAAGATGCATGAATATTGTCAACAAAGATGGGCACAGGACTGAATTTTAAGATATCATTCATCTGTAAATGTCAACACACAAGACAGTGTTCTAGATTGGTTTGATCTGCAGTTTTCTTAGCAAGATATTCTCTGAGCTAAGCTCATAACACTGGTCAAGAATCACATGTATTACAACCATAGCCCTTGATTTGCAATGTCAGATGTTTTCCAGGTCAAGAAATAATGTCCCCAGTAAGTTGTACCCTGACTTTGCTGCATAAAATGTCATTGATGGCAGACAAAGCAATTGTAGTATTGTTTTGACCTGCCCTAAAATAATGCACCTTCTACACTTTAACTAATCTGGTCCATTTTTTTATTCATAACAGAAGTTTATCATCATGAGCAGTCGTAGTAAAGAGTAACACATCCTTCATTGCAAGCAAAAATAAAATAATCCAAATAGCAGTGACAAGTCTTAGCTTAAGAGAGTTTACACAGTCACAGTATGAACCACACAACCAAGCTTAATAGCATAGACTTTTTCATGGAAGGGTAGTGATATATGTAATGTACATACCATACCACACTTTTCAGCCATTTAACCTGGACCAAAACACCAAAGGCGGAGGTGTGTCCATATTCATTAAGGATATCCACACCTCCAGGCTAGATGCCCAGCATAATGCATCTGAGGTTATCCAAGTGCAGCTAACTCTGGGCAAAACTGCAATCCAAATTGTAGCTTGCTACAGATCCCCCACCATGCCCCAGGATTCCCACTCCTCTTTTCTTGATGTACTGGAAAATATTAGGGTTCAACCAAACACCCTAATAATGGGTGACTTCAACTACTCCACCATTAACTGGGAAAACTACTCATGTACCAACTCCTTAGCTCAACGCTTTCTGGAATTCATAAACTCCAATGCCTTGGATCAACTTATCCACACCCCCACTAGGGCAACAATTTCCTAGACCTAGCCATTACCAACATGAGTCACCGGTGTTCCACACCTGATGTCAATTCCTCGTTGGTCCGATCTGACCATAAGCTAATCACCCATGATATCCACATCCCGCCCCCACCCCTCATTAAGGAAACCACAGTAAAAAAATGTCTCCAAAGCCAACTTCATGCTTCTTAAGACAGAAGTGGTGAACTTCATGACACCCATGCAGATGAA
The DNA here is from genome assembly GCF_019279795.1 of Protopterus annectens. Lineage (NCBI taxonomy): Eukaryota > Metazoa > Chordata > Ceratodontiformes > Protopteridae > Protopterus > Protopterus annectens. The sequence continues at coordinate 373,665,746 of NC_056742.1, forward strand.
CAATACAGTTACAACTGCTGAATCCTACACAAATGCACTCTATATGCACTTACACGAGTGCATGGATAGTGCTATCCCAAACAGAACCAAGACACTATTCTCCAAAAAAAAGGAAGCCAATCTGGTGGTCCTCTGCCATAAACAAACTGTACAACAGAAGGAAGAAACTGTTGCAAAAGAGAGTTAAATCCCATGAGTGGAGGAGCTCCCGGGTCAACCTCAGTAAGAAGCTGAGATCCCTTATAAGATCCTCCAAAGCTAGCTACGAAAACAAAATCACCACTAATTCCAAGGACAACCACAAAGCATTCTATAGCTATGTCAAGAATCTCTATGGCAACACCCAGATCTGCTCTGAGTTACAGCACAAAGGCAAAAAAATTACAGAACCAACTGATATTGCCAACATCCTGGCAGATAGGTTCAGTGCTATCTTTACCCCCTCACCCCCTAAAGGGCCCATATCTATACAGGAAGAATGCAGAGTCCCTGTAATCACAACTATGCAGGTAAAAGCTGCACTCTCTAAAGCCAAAACCACAGCATCCATGGGACCGGACAACATCCAGGCTGCGTTTTACATGTACTTCAGAACGAACTGGCTCCCCACTTAAGCACCATGTTCAATAATAGCCTCACATCAGGCTTTGTGCCCACTGAATGGCGCACAGCAAAAGTTATCCCATTCCACAAAGGGGGAGCCACCACTGATCCCAGGAACTATCGACCTATTAGCCTGATGAGACTGGTCTGCAAGGCCATGGAACGTATCATCATGGAACTCATAAATAAAGACATTGGTAACCTTCAAACTCTGGATCCCACCCAGTTCGGGTTTGTGAAAGGCAGATCATGCCTCCTGAACCTGATCAACTTCTTTGAGGCAGTCACCAAAGCCGTAGATGAGGGTAAGGTGGTTCACACAGCCTATCTTGACCTCGTCAAGGCTTTCGACACCATCCCCCATTCTGGAATTATAGCTAAACTCACTAAACTAGGTATAAATCCCTACATCACAAGATGGGTTGCCAACTGGCTCACTGACAGAACCCACACTGTAAAAGTTGTAGACTCCAAATCTGACCTCAAAGCAGTGACAAATGGAGTACCACAGGATTCCGTCCTGGGACCTCTCCTGTTTGGTATCTACTTCTCTGAAGTACAGGCTAACACAGAAGGCGTCTGGCTAATGAAGTTCGCAGATGACTGCAAACTAGGATCCATAGTCAAGTCCCAAAATGATGTGGACATCCTACAGAAGGACCTTGCTGAGACAAATGCCTGGTGTCAGAGCCATAGCCTCAAGCTCAATGCCAAAAAGTGCAGTGTTATCCCCTTTGGTAAAAACTCTTTACCCATGAACTACCACATAGGCAGCAATCTACTTAACACCGAATGCGTGATAAGAGACCTTGGGACCCAGGTGGACAGTAGTCTCTCCTTTGATTGTCACATCGCCACAGTAGTCAGGAAGTCCTTCTATGTGGCACACCTCATCATAAAAGTGTTTTCATCCAGGAAAAAAAGATGTAATTGTTCCCCTCTACTCGACACTCATTAGACCCATTATAGAGTACAACGCCCCTTTTGGAATGTACCTCACAAGACATCTGCAGCAGCTGGAAAGGCCACAGAAGTGCCTCACAAAGAGGATTACTGGCCTCAAACAAATGCCCTACACTGACCGCCTCACAAAACTCCAGCTTTACTCCATAGTATATCGCCTACTCCAAGGTAATCTCTGCCTAACATATAAAGCTATGTCAAACCCAGAGCTGTTGGACATGCTACACCTAAAGAAATCCCAATCCCTCCAAGCTACATGCTCTAGGGACCTAAACCTTGTCACCACAATAAACAGGACATGCTGTAGGGATAGATTCCTGTCCCAGAGACTTCCCATACTCTGGAACAGGCTGCCCATCTATGTCAAGCAAAGTTCTTCATTAGCACTCTTCAAGAAAAATCTTGATGAGTGGATGGGAAATAGGAAATACACCCCGGGGATCACTTCTGTGTCTCTGCTAGACAGTGGCACAGGAAAATAACTTTTTTGGGTGGCGTAAGCCAGTGAACCTTGTTGGTTAGGCTTACATAAGCTCTTGGGCCGATAGCCTAGTACCTACCTATGAACCTATGAACCTATAAGTCAGTTAAATTCTGTGGGCAGGATCTCACTCCAAACAGGAACAGAATAATAATTTTACTTTACGATAGTTTACGGAGTAGGAAATTATAACTTATTTTATGTACAGTAATGCATGTTCTTTTTGCTTCTGTGTTGTGTGAAGTCAAATTGACTCCTTAAAATTAATAAAAATTATAAAGACAAAAAATACTTTTCATGGGGATTGTGCCAATAGTTTAAAAAGATGTGCCATTATGTGATTTGGGAGGCAAAAGTTAAAAATAACTGTTTAATGTGGCTTGCAGTTAGTTGCTCAACACAAGGCTACTTATATTACATTTGCATAATTACCTGAGCTGACAGTTGCTTCTGGCTTCTCTCCATGTGCTCTCCTCTCTAGCCATACCTCTCAACTGTCCAAATTTTTGCAGACTGTCCAGATTTTTTGGTCATATTTTTGGTCTGTTCCTCATAAAATTTGTGGTTTTCTGGCAAATCACTGAGATTATCTGAGGATTGAAGTCACTAAATAATGATATACATTTGAGTTTCAGACTTCATATCCTTCACAAAATGTATGTTAAAACAAACCCTGCCACTCTAGCAACTTTCTAAGTTTAAAAAATTAAAGACGGCAGGAATAAAACAAAAAGCGTTTAATGAACACCACATTAAACAGTAAGTGCTTTCATCAACAAATGACTTCTTCAGACTGAATAATGTGCAAAGCATAGTTTGCAACTTAAGTAATACAAACACCAATCACATCTTGAACATTAACCATGTGAACAAAACCAATTACATAAATGCTTCCCCCATTTTCTTTTTAAATAGGCTACAAAATCATCCCTGTTATTCAGGCCTGGCAGAAAGCAGGCAATTAACCTTACCTGCCAGAGATACTCTCACCAGCCTAACTCCTCTTTATTTATTTATTTATTTATTTAAATTTGTTGACCGGGAGTGTCCGACTGGACGTAGGTCCATTTTCAGCGGAGGCCCAGGGAGAAAAGCTCCACATTCAACATCAAAACTTTTTTCATAATTTACTATTCCCGCTAATACAAAAAATTTAAAATGTACCAAACAACCACTGGTTTTATAATGCTTGGCTAAGGCATCTTTGACATCACCTGTCTCAACTGCATGTTTGTGCTCATAAATATGTTTGTATAATTCCATACTGGTATGTCTGACATAAAAAGAAGGGCAAGATTGACACATCACTAAATATACAGCAAATCTACTTTTACATGTAAAATAAACTTTGAATTTAAATTGAAAACCATTGATATTAACATCCTCCACCCCAGTCAACAAATAATCAAATAACTTACAATTAGAACACTTAAACATATCTATTTTGTTCATATTGTTAACAGAAATAGGCTTATTAAGTTTTGCTTGAAAGTAATTTTTAAAAAGTTTGCCTCTTTTGTAAATAAACTGAGGTTCGTTATCCACTTTATCTTTTAATTCAGCACAGCTTTGTATTATTTTCCAATTGTTTCTAATAATTCTTTTGATGGAATTAATATCTGCATTATTATTAATCTGCATAGAAATTTTATAATCTTTTTTATCATTTACAAATTTAACTGGCATTTCTTTCTGCTGTCTCATTTCATTCACCACTGAAACGGAAATTTTATAATCTTTTTTATCATTTACAAATTTAACTGGCATTTCTTTCTGCTGTCTCATTTCATTCACCACTGAAACGGAATTACTTACAACCTTTTCTGGGTAGCCACTATACACAAATTTATCACAAAGGGCTTTATTTTCATTATAAAAATCTTTATCTCTCTCAGTTGACCTATTTATACACATCAACTGACCCTTGACAATATTATCCTTCACCCTTTTACAGTGCATACTGCTGTAATGTAAATATGAATTATTCTGAATATCTTTCGTTTATATTTTTGTAAATAATCTACTTTCACCTTTAATTACTGTAACATCTAAGAATCTAATATTTTTATATTAAATTCTACTGTAAACTGTAAATAAGAATTAATACCATTTAAGTAATCAATAAATTCGTTCAAACTGTTTACGTCACCCGTCCTCACAAAAAAGACATTGTCAATAAAACATTTAAAAAAATATGATTTTCTCAGAAAATATGCTACGTAAAATATTGACTCTTTCCCAACCTTGCATAACTGTTTAATCTGGCTTGTAGTTAGTTGCTTAACACAAGATTACTTGTATTACATTTGCATAATTACCTGAGCTGACAGTTGCTTCTGGCTTCTCTCTATGTGCTCTCCTCTCTAGCGATACCTCTCAACTGTCCAACATAGCAACCCCCATCGCCACACCATTAATTTGATGATACACACAATTGTCAAACTCAAAATAATTATAACTCAATATCAAATCTAAAACTTCCATTAATAGCTCAACCATATTTTTTGAAAACACCTTAGAATTAAACAATTCAAATCTTACCATATCCAATCCTTCTTTATTGGGTATCACTGTGTATAAGGATTGTATATCCAAAGTGACCATTAAATCATCCTGTGAAACTTCCAAAAGTTCAACTTTATTTTTAAAATCAAATGTATCCTTAAGATATATTTCACCAAGCTCTACCACTCTTTGCAGATGCCTTCCAGCATAAATAGCTAGGGCTTTTGCCATACTTTTAACACTTGAAACAATCAGCCTGAGCAGTGGATCATCTAAATTTTTGTATAATTTAGTTAAACCAATTACACGGCTGAGCTTTAGATTATCTATTCTCAAATATTTTCTTACAGTTTCAGTGATTCTATTAGTATAAAACCACTTTTCAATTATAGAGCCAATAAACAAAAAAGATTTTTAACCTCCATAAAAGATGCCTTCTTGTAAAATCTTGTATCAGACAACATACTGCACATTTTAGTATCATATCATATCTATTTATTGAAACTAAGGCCCCCTCCCTTATCAGCCTTAGTAACTAAAATATCTGAATTGTTCAATAAACTTTTAAATATCACATTTTCATGAACAGTCAAGTTATAGTATCTGTAATTAGGTTGCTTGTCAAATATTTCTAACAATTGCAGTCCAGTAGTCATCAAAAACACGTCCAATTCTTTCTTTAAAGGGGCATTAAAAATACTCGATTTGTTGAAGTTACTCATAGTATATGCAGTATCGTTGAATATTAACTTAAAATTCAATTTTCTTATATAATCTCTTAAAGAATTGATAGTATCACATTTTTCAGCTCTTCTACTGGTAACAAAATTCCATCCCTTACTCAACACTAAACAGGCTTCATCAGTTAAGACATATGAAGAGAGATTGACAATTTTAAAACAACAATCAACAGTACCTAAAATCTCCAGCATTGCTTTCTTCCTTTTCTCCAATTCCTCTGGTGGTAGTTGTAGTTGTTCCATGTCTGTAATCCATAGCAGCTATTTCTGCTCAAGTCCTTGTAGCTTGCCCTCCTTGCTGATACACATGTACAGGTTGCTGCACTGTGCCCTTCTGAAAATTTGTATTCACGCCATTATTAACCACATTATTATTAACATGGTTAACTTAATTTACGTTAGAATTAGAATTACTGTTGCTATAATCATTTTTCGCAGTTAAATGCTCAGAACGCCACACTACATTATCTTCACTCACACTCATGTCCACTTCCTTGTTTTCAACTCTAATCTCATTGGTTGCAGCTGTTTTCTACTTTGTTCCTGATATAAGATAAGCCACTCCCCTCTCATACTTGTCACAGTCCCGTACATGTTTTTTTGTTTTTCTTTTTTAAGGACTTTGTTATAATTCTGTCTTATATAAGGCAGAATTTAGCTTCAAAGTTGTCATTAGAAATAATATCCTTCAGATGGAAGAAAGCACTCTGAATTTTCGTGCTAAGATCTTCTATTCTGTGATGGTTGTATGCTGTTAGCATTTCAACATACTGTAAGCCAACCTTCTGATTTAAATCAATCCACATCTTTATGAAGTCACTGTCCATATCATCTGTAGTTGGCATTACAGTTATTCTTCGTCCCTTGGGAACTTTTTGATTACATAAACAGTTTTCAAAATACATATTGTCACATTGAAGCCTTTTAAGCTTTAATAAATCTCTTTCAAGGCTGTTGAACTGTTCAGTGCAATTAGGAGCATTACTGCCTGAAGTCAACCCTCTTTCATTTGAAAAAGGAAACACCAGAGGTACTAGGCAACCAGCTAAAACATCATCCTTTCTGCTGACTGCACTATTACTTGTAGTCGCATTCAGGACACTCATATTGCCATTTTTGCTCACATTTGCTTCCTGACTTCCTGCTTTCTAAGTTTGTAAGAGCAATGATTAAAATATGTCCCTATTTTTGGGCATTTGTCCCCCCGTTTTGTCAGACTTTGTCCAGATTTCCTGCACTAAGAGGTTGAGAGGCATGTCTAGAGCCCTTAAGTGACTAGGTTTAAAGAACAAAAAAAAAAAAAAAATGTTCAAAGATGACTGCTATTTGGGGGTCTTTTTATGAGATTCAAAGAAATCCTCACTGCTCATGCTAATTATCTAACCTAACGAGGGTTGGACAATTAGTGCAACACTGAGAAAATGTGATTCAGAAACAGGTATGGCTGCATTGAGAAAGACGTCAGTATCAGCTCACTACCACATCTCTGAATTGAACACTGCCCTGTCTGACATTACCATACTAGTGCTCTCCCCAGCAGCACATGCGTCATGTTAGCAAAGATCCAACCCTGCACAACACACACACACACACACACACACACACACACACACACACACACACACACACACACACACACACACACACACACACACACACACACACTCACACACACACACACACTCACACACACATATATTATGTATGTGTGTGTATATTTGTATGTATGTATATATTACATAATCGGAGTCATTATATCACTATTTGTAGTGTTTGAACAAATGACAGTTTGAGTACCTGACAGGACCCTGATAATAGCTTCACAGTCATGCATACATTTGTCTGTATCTATGTAAACTTCAGCTCACTACCAGTAACATGAAATTTGTAACTTGAAAGGAGTACCTTTAACAAATTAACAAAAATAGCATGTTCCATATTTTTGCCAAATAAAGGTGTTTCTAATTTCTGAAATTCACAATTCTGCTCTAACGGCTTACTATTATAGCAATATCTTTCAAAAGCAATAGTTTATGATTTTCACAATATCCTGCATTTTCTGTTATTCTAGATGCGTCTACATCATGGAACTGTAGCTACAGAAGGAACAATTGCCTACGTCTCTCAGCAAGCCTGGATTTTTCATGGAGATGTTAGAGAAAATATACTCTTTGGGAAGGACTACAATGAAAGAAGGTAGAAATGCTCACATTCTTGAACAAGTATCTGAGCTAATATTATAACCAAGTAGAGTTGTCAAATGAACTGCAAAATGTAATTCTTAGTTGGAGTTTAATATTTCTCTTCCACTGGTTCTTGTTGTTCCTTCGCGTGTATCTGAAAGGATTATCTATCAATTATATTGCCTTTCTGAGCCATAAAAACAGTTCCTTCATGTCTGTGCTAATGTATTTGCCTTGATAGTCAGATTCTACTGGTAAATGCTAAACTCTGGTTCTTCAGAAGAAGACAGAATGTTGTAGAAAAAAAATGATTATTTACTGTATTCTTTGGAAAACCCCAGCTCATTGCCTTTATTAATATAACACGTACTCCATTTCGTTTTGGGTCTATATTACTAGAACGAATGCTTAAATGTTTGAATCTGTAAAGGCTGACCTTTACAGATCGAACACTTAAATGTTCGAAATAGTAAAAAAGTATAGAAAAAAAACAAACAAACATGTAGAAAGGGTTTAGGCAGGGGGGCAAGCCCCCCTGCACCCCCCACATGGGGGACTGTGCCCCACACCCCTCCCACTACTTAAATATACCAACTCCGAGATCACACTTAAGTGAACTACAGTGCAGAAATGGCAAATTAACCATTCCCTACACTGTAGCGCGATCTTGGAGTTGGTATATTAAAGTTGGGGGGGTGGGGGGGTGCAAGGGAGCTTGCCACCCCGTCTTAAACCCTTTAGTTTTTTTTTCTATTGTGTATTTTTTTTTTTAATTTTTGTAAAATTTCGATCACTTAACTGTTCGATCGAACATTTAAGAGGTCAAGCATTTAATATAGACCCGTTTGTTTCTTTGCTTGTGTGTTTGTGTATTTATTTATTTATTTATTTATTTATTTCAATCAGTTTTATAACCAGGTAAGTGGGCTGATCACCAAACCATTTTCAGCTATGACCTAGGCCCTTTGGGGCAAAATAACATAAATTTATAGTAGTAACAGTGATGTAAATTTCATTACATGTATAAAGTATAGAGCAACTTTAATGTGATCTACAGTACATGCAAGATTACAATATTAAGATATTGTTACACATTCAGTCACCATAATAATATAAAAAATAATTGCACCACTTGATTGTATCCAAGTTAAGGTAAGCAAATAAAATTAAATGTGGCAACTACTATGGCTTTCTAACCATTGTCCTGCAAACATGTATAGTTGTCTAGATCTGTTAGGTGTTCTTCAAATTCAAATAACCATTGTGTTTACCTTTTGGGCTTTGTTCTTCTAATTCCATACATTTAAACTGTATGATGTGTTAAGACTATTAAATCTTCCAAGACATATGTTTAACTTTTACAACTTCCCTTAAAGCAGCAGCACTCATTTTCTTCATAGTTTACAACAGTCATCTCAAATATATAGTCAGTCTAACAGCATTATTCATAACCGAATCAGATATTTTCTGCCATATTTTAAGTTGAAGAGTAATATTGCCCATTTCAGATTTTTAGATTTCCCTTGATGTGCTTCTTGTGCACATTTGACCATTAGATTTTTTGTGTTATTTCACTGTATTCCTTAAAGATGTTCTTTTATTCTGATTGTTGTTCTATTGTTTCTCTGCATATGTATTCCAGCAATGGTAATTCTGGTTTCTGCCTTGCTGCAGAGTTTCTACAGAATGATAACTGCTGTATTAGTGGAGTAGCTTGAATAAAAGTTATCAGCCTACTACTCATCACCCCTGTACTGTTTTGGGGTGTTCTAAACGTTTCTGCTCAAGAATCCATAGATAAACTGTCTCCAACCTATAAAATAACATATAACGTGGCTAAAGAGTGGGGTACAACCCACCCTCTGCAGCATCAACCATTTGCCACCTACAGTCAGCTGTAACTATCCACAAACTTGGCTAAATGTGCCTTGTATGTGCTAACATTCTCTACTGCCCTTCTCTCGGTATGGTACGTAGGTCCTCTAACAGTTTTTTGATGGAAAATGCATGCAGAGTAGATGACAGTATGGTCAGAGACGTCAGGTAAGCTATTCTGCTAAAGTGCAATTTTGCTCCAGTTTGACATCAGCAGTTCACTTACCTGTACATCTCTAGTATTAATACCTGTGGCCGCCTATAAAACGTTTTTGTTTGCCAACCTTTGCTACAATAACATCACTCAAATGTATAGTCCATTAGTGTCATAGCAAGATCATTTGTTTATTCAATACATCTGGTACTAAATGTGTAAGCAGGATAGTTGGAAAGAGCTTGTGGTTAACATTTTTTCTGATGTTACTCTACATTCCTTGCATAAACAATTTTCTCTCTCTGTCTTCTTGCCTGTGCCAGCCACTATATCCTTGGTTTGGTATCCACACAGTATTGTAATAACCACTTCATGAACATTTACAATTGGTTGAAATGTGCCTTGCATGGATGAGATTAGTTTGTTTAGTGTTTAAACTTGTGCTTTGAGGTAGATTGACTTTGATATGGATTATATTAAGTTGAGAGATGCAGAAATGAAAGCCCCTACATGGAGGTGTGGGGGTTTGCCCACAGACAGAAAAAGGTTGGGTGCCAGTAGCTATGTTGACGCCATTACTTCTGATTGGCAAAGTTCATGATAAAAGTACTTTTGAGTTTCTATTTTTTTTTGCCTTCATTGTATTATTTTATATTTGATTTGCTATGTGAAGTGTAGCCTGCATAGCTCTCAACCTTTTAGGACAAAAAAAATCTGTACAAAGGCAAAAATAATGGGGGGGGGGGCTCAAAAATGGGGACAAATATTAAATACTGCTCTTATAAGCTTAGGAAGTTGCTATAATAAAAGGTCTTGTGTTGCCATGCATTTTCTGAAGGATATGAAGTCTGAAACTCAAATGACTGTCATTATTTAGTGAATTCAGTCCTCACTGATTTGCCACAAAAATGTAGAAAATCACAAATTTTGACCAAATGATTAGAAATATGATGCAGAAATCTGTGCAGTGGAGAGGTATGGCAATCTGTTTGTGCCTATGTTGACTACAGGCAGAATTACTAAAAATATTTTCAAATTCAGTAAGTTTTAACTTTGTTGTGCTATGCCACAGGGTGGCACTCTGACTTTGTGCGTTATAGATAATGTAGCTTAATCTCTGCAGCACAAAACAATAACAAATAAAGGAGTTCATAATTAGTTTCAAGGAATGTGATGTAGGAGACCATTGAGAAACCTGTCCCAGTTTCACAATTGTCCCAGAGCACTGTGTGGTTAAATGACTTGCTCAGAGTCGCACAGTAGGTATTTGAAATTCAAACTCTGGACTGGAGGGAGTAGCTTGTAGTAGCTCATAGCCTTAATCCTCTATACTAACTCCCTTACTAAATGATGCTATGCAGTCCATTAGTGCAATGGAGAATGCCAGTTACCATGCTGACTGTTACAATAAGATGTATGTGTGATTCAGAATACTGAGCATTGTAATGTATTGATAATGGTGTATATGGTGTACTTTGTGGTTGTCTGGCCCCATATTGAAAGCAGACTGTCTTCTGAAGGGCTGCTGTTTCCTGCTTTTACTTGTTATGAACTTTACTCTTGGGAGGTGTTTCATGTCTTAGTGTGACCTCACTGCTTATCCCTCTATCTCACTTCTCAGCTACTGCAGGAAATAGAAAACTTCCATCAAGTTGTACTATACTGTATGAGGTATATAATACCACAAAAACTCCATTAGATGCAGAACACGTTAGTGATTAGGGAAAGTAGCTCTTTCAGGAATCATTCTAGTACTCAGTGCTGAAACAGATTTTTTTTAACTTGGTGAGGAATCCTGGGTGGGAGGGAACTTCCTGGATAATGAGAATATCTAGATTAGTGGTCAGCAGGGGGGGGGGGGGGGGGGTAGTAGAAGGAAATCCTTGACAATTACAATTTCTATATTTATTTTATAAGAGAGATATAGGAGAAGCCATGGCAAACAAGGGCATCTTTTGGACTTTTTTGCCCTTTTTGCCTACTAACCTTGAAGTCTTCTCTTAGTCACACTAGCGCAAGTCATTTCCCAGAACCAGTGTTAGAGCTAATTGAGAGGGGCCATAATTTAGGCAGTCATCGTGGGTGTTTTTATTTTTCTGGTTACAAACCTAGCCCCGTTTTGCATGCTCAGTAACATGCCCAGAGTTTGCTCTGCAATGAGAGTCAGTGAGAGCATGTGACCCTCTTCTACCAGTGGCATTACCCCATAAAACAGGCATGCCCCCTCAAGGCTAGTATTGTCATGGTCTCTGGTCACTATGGAGGAGTCATCCATGAAATGTGCAATGATCACAGAAATGTTCACTGATCACAAATGAACAACTTCGGTTTCATTCTGGGTATGCATACCCAAACTCTCATCCCAGGGGGAGGTGAGACCTAACAAAGCTACCCAAACTCTCATCCCAGGGGAGGTGTGACCTAACAAAGCTACCCAAACTCTCATCCCAGGGGAGGTGAGACCTAACAAAGCTACCCAAACTCTCATCCCAGGGGAGGTGTGACCTAACAAAGCTACCCAAACTCTCATCCCAGGGGAGGTGTGACCTAACAAAGCTACATCACTGCTTTTCCCTCATGCCAGCTTCAAGACACAGCCAAGCCACTAGTCAAACCTGGGTTACCTCATCGTAATCAAGGCTTTATCCTGCTATGCCAGTGGAACTCACTAACAAAACATTACTAATCAGCCGGGGTGTGGTGGTGGCCTTGTCATATGCATCATCTGTATTATATGGAGAAATACCCCCCCCCCCATTGTAGAAGTAGTGATGAGCCATCCCCTATTTTAGAAGGAATTGGGATGACCCCCATTCTAGAAAGAAGTAGTAGTCCACAAAAAACACAAAAGGTGACAAGCCAAAAAGACCCATAAAAATGACAGAGTGGATTATTGAGGCTATGGAAGAAATTATGTTTTGTTACTATTATACAAGAAGCCCAGAATTTCTGGATAGAATATATAAAAAAATATTACATGAGAAATTAGAGGAAAGAAAAATATTTGCAACAAATTCTGTCAAAAGCTTCAAATGCCAATGTGCGTTTGTTCATTAATACAACAGATTCATGAAAAACATTATATAGACCAAGAAACATCAGACTGTTTAGAAAAAGAAGTGACTGAGGAAGTATGGATATATAAAGAACAAAATCTAGAGATTTTGGAAAGCTATAAAAAGAAAAGTGGATATGGGAAAGAAAGAGAGATCTAATATGGTGCAATATTTATGCAAAGGAGAAAGCCAAACTAATCAACACAAAAAAGCAGCACCAAAGATATTTGAAAAGAAATACAGTCAAAGGCACCTAGAGATGGACAATTTCACAATACAAAAATACAAAGGAGGAATGTAGAACAGAAGATTAGTAAAGCAGAAGTTTAACAAATAGAAGCTAAAGTTATGAATACTCGTGAATTGAAGGATTTAGTTTAAAAAATCTAACACAGGTAATGTCACAGCATGCTGGAACAATGACTCCCCAAAGTAAGGAGAAACAAGGGGAGTGGGAGACTTCTGAAGAAGAAATATGGACATGGGAAAAAAGAGATTAAATATGGTGGAATACTTTTGCAAATGAGAAAGCAAAACTAATCAGTACAAGAAAGTACTACCAAAGATATTTGAAGAGGAATACAGGAAAAGTCATCTGGATATGGACAATTTACAAAGCCAAAAAATTGAAAACAAGATTATTAATGGAGAAGTTAAAGAAATAGAAACTGAAGTTATGGATTACTGCAAAGTGAAGGATTCACTGTAGAAAATCCAACTCTGGAGAAACAGGTGAAGTATAAAGCATCTGATCAGTTGTCATATGAAGATCCTTTGGAGCCTTCAGTAAGAAACCAGTAAACAGTCTGATTTAGTAAGTCTGGAGGCTTATGAATGAGCATCAGGTAATGCCTTTCCTTGCACACCACCTTCACGAGGTTTATGCCCATGGTAGTGGGCCTTGTAAGAGGTAGGGATGATGCGCTAGAATGATGCACATCCATTTCTTTTGGTAATGGTGGTTGTTCTGACTATGGAACAGACATTCTAACAAGTGCAAGGTAGATTACCCCTCATCTCTGCACAGTCTGGATTTGCTCAGCTGATAGATATGGTGCTATCAAATGATGCCAGGGGCCCCCTTGACATTGAATGACACAGGTCCCAACTGCTTTTCTTGACTGTAGCAGGAACCCATTTATAATGTCCTCTGAGTTGCAAGTGAGAAATGTCTATCCAGCGATAAAGCCATGGTTTGTATTGTCCTTCTGTCTTTCTCAGGTCTGATGATCAAAAACTCATAGAGCTCTGTCTGAAGTGTCTGAACTGTAGCAAGGAGTCTGCAGCTCCATGCTACAGTGATTTGTTTGTTTGTGTTTGTGTCTTTCGGCTTTTCCCGGTTAGGGGTCGCCACAGCAGAACTCCGGTCCGCTAATGATTGGCAGTAGATTTTTACGTGCTGGCTTGCTGGGCCTAATGCGCAACCTTCAATGAAGGAATGCCCATTCACGCATGTCACCACACAGAAGACGCTCTAACTGAGAATCGAACAGGCAACGTCTAACTGTAAGGCGACAACGCTACCGCAGCACCACCACCACAGTACTTCCATGCTACAGTGATTAAACTGACTAAATACTACATAAATGGTATCTTATTATCTTACTAACTGTAGCAAGGAATTTGCATAAGCTACTGAATACATTCAAGAAGCTGCAATATAATCAATCCTCCCATCAGGTTGTTCCCTGGGCAGCTGCGCCCAGCACCCCTCTCTAGTTATGTAGCCTTGCTATGGCCACTATACTCTACTGTCCCCGGTTGTACTCCAAGAGGAGTAATGTTTTAAACAGTATGTCTTATGAGGAGTAATGTTTTAAACAGTATGTCTTATGAGGAGTAATGTTTTAAACAGTATGTCTTATGAGGAGTAATGTTTTAAACAGTATGTCTTATGAGGAGTAATGTTTTAAACAGTATGTCTTATGAGGAGTAATGTTTTAAACAGTATGTCTTATGAGGAGTAATGTTTTAAACAGTATGTCTTATGTCTTGAGGGCGGAAGATGATTTCAGCTTCCCTTTACTGAAGGATGCTTTATAGCCATTTTGAGACACTACTGAAATTGATGCCCATGTTTTCAGATAAAGTTTGCCTATATGGCTGCTTTGTTTTGGTATGACTCATATTACCTATTTGCGTGTCCCATTTATGTTAAATAAATATAGGTTGCCTAATGCATTTTTGCTTTTGTTATCAGAACCGTGAACATTCTATACATTTTGTTTTCACTCTGGTACAATTCTGTCTTCTGTCTTACTGCTGCACACTGTGAACACTGAACACTGTCTGCGCCCTTCATTTCTGAATTTACTCTGAGAAGGAAAATGGGGACCTGCGCCCCTAATGATAACGTGGCTTCTGATGCGTACTTTTGTTTTTAAGCTGAAAGAAGATTCTTTGTGAATTTTAGACTGAATACTTTTGGAAAGGTAGCAAACCTAATTTAAAAATACTATGATTTTATGTTTGTAGAAGATTTTGTACATTGTGTTTTCTGTAAAAAAAGTCACCAAAGTGATAGATGAAGGGAAGACAGTGCACACTGTCTACCTTGCCTGGTCAAGGTCTTTGACACTATACTTCACTCAGTCGTTGTCGATAATTTTGCCAAACAGGAATTAACAATGGATTGGAAAATGGCTGACAGGTAGGAGACAGGAAGTCAGGACAAGGCTTGCTACCTCAGCAAAAAGATCTATCACAAGCTGGGTCCCACAAGGCTTTGTTCTGGGTCTGCTCTTATTTGTCATCTACTTCTCAGAAGTTAAAGCGAATGTCAAGGGCCTATGGTTGACCAAGGAACTACAAGCTGGGAGCAGTCAATGAATCAGGATTCAGTGATCCTACAGGAGGGCTTATCCCAAACAAATAAGTGGTATCAAAGTCATGGACAAAAACTATATGCCAAATGGTGCATTATTGTGTCCTCTGGAAAAATCAGTTACCCCAGGGAATTATCACATTGGCAATATGTACTTAAGATTAGACCCGGTAGTCAGGGATTTGGACACTTACATTGGCACGTGACCTAGTTTTTACCAACATATATCCATTGCTGTCAGGAAGTCCTTCCATATTGCACAGCTTATAAATATATGAAAAGCATCTAGATCCAGAAAAGTTACTGTCCCACGTTACCCAACTGCCACCAGAGAGTGCAATAATCGCTCCTTTGGTATGTACCTGCCCAGACACTAGCAATAACTAGTGCATCCACAGAGGTTCCTTATAATAATAAAAGTGTGTCAAAAGCACATGACCTAAATGGACTGCCTCAAAACCCTGTTTCTATACTCAGTCTCATAAGGTCTGCTAAGAAGCAACCTATGCCTGTCTTATAAGGCACCAACAGTTCTAGCATGAATGGAGACATCTGAAAGTCAAGTGGTATTAGAAATACCTGGTCCAGAGACCTCAATATCTTCTGTAACGCAAACATAAGGATCTAGAGGGGCAGGTATATATTCTAGAGGATACTGCTACTATGGAACAAACTCCCCATACATATAGAACAATACGTTTCCATGACCCTATTTAAGCAGAATTTGGACTTGTGGATGGGAAATAGGAAAGGTATCAAAGGACTGACCCCTATTCACCTAATGGACAGAGGCAGTACTTAAATATCCTACCTTACAGCAGAGACCCCTCATACACTGAGGATGAGACACAAACAGAATAATTAACTGCAAATGAGAAATATTTAAGTATAGCTATATGCGAGGAAAGTTAAACGCCGTGGAATAATGCAGCTGGGGGACAAACGGGAAGCTTGGCAAACCTTACAATATCCCGTTAGGGATGATAGCCTAGTACTCTCTTTATGACTCTATGAACACATAACCCTTAATGTCCTTCTGTAATGATGTCTTGAGTAGCAGCTGATGCAGATAGATTACATGTGTTAAAGAACAAATATAACAGATTCTTCAACAGTCCTGGTGATGCCTGACATTATATAATGTTTCCTTCTTGCTTTGTTTTTAAGGTCTTTCAGTTTTTTTATCTCATGAAAAGTATACAAAGCTGATTCCTGTAGCTTTTATCTGTGATTTTAGATGGCTTAGATATAACACTGCCCACATTATTAAAAAAAATGTTTCCATTGCTCACCATCTGATTATCTGCAAAACATCCCAAATATTTATGTTAACTTTCTGAATATGTAGCGTAGTTGTTCACCATGAAGAAAAAATTACATTAAATCATTAGTTAGGTTTTTGGAATGTCAGAGACCATTTCTGATTTCATACCTCTCAACTCTACATATTTTCACAGAATGTCCAGATTTTTGCCTCATATTTTCGGTCTGTTACTCATAAAATTTGTGGGGTTTTTTTACAAATCACTGGGATGATCTAAGGATTAAAGTCACTAAATAATGACATGCATTTGTGTTTTTCAGACTTCATGTCCCTCAGTAAATGCATGCTAACGCAAATCCTTTTATTCTAGCAACTTTACAAGTCTACAAGAGCAATATTTAAAGCATGTCTCTCTTTTTGGGTGTTTGTCCCCCATTACGTCAGGCTTTGTCCAGATTTCTTGCACTAAGAGGTTGAGAGGTATGTTTTTGAAGAAATCATTAGATTTTATTTTGCCTACCAGTGACTTTGAGAAATTGTGTATGTGTACCTGTGTCTGTCTGTACCTGTGTGCAGTTAGTCTTCAATAGTCCTTCAATGTGAAAATAATTAATTCGCTTAAAATGTTGGTTGTATTAAGGACTGTTTGCTCATAGAAAGTTAGTAGGTAATCTCAAATGTTGCACTGTAATCAACTCTTGTACCAAATGCCCATTTCACTCCATCCATCCCACGTTTCATCCTGAAACTGCACTCCAACTCTAATATAAATTAATCGAGTACTCACTCTGTAAGGAAATCTAGTTGTAAATCCGAACATTAAAATTTGCAAGCCCATCCTTTCCTTTCATCCATGTTATTTTCCTAAATTCTTCCTCCTCCCTTTTATTTATTTATTTTTTTATTTATTCCAGAGTTGGTATATTTAGATTGTGCTCCTTTTATGCCTTCTGTCTTCCAGGTTATAATAGATTTCTATCACTGCTCTTCAACATTTCCACTCCATTTCCCTACCTGCCCTAAGATTTGTCTTACCCAACTTTGAACACCGTCCTTCTTCATGTAAGGTTTTCAGAACACCTTGCAATACATGAGGCAGGAGCAAACTAATGTCTGGCATAATGAAACAGTGGTATTTGTAGGCTTTCAGAGCGTAGAACAGGCTATGGATGTGTGCATTCCTTTTCACATACCCAGAGTCATAAGATAATGAACAGGGCAGTTCATTCCTAAAATGATCAGTACACCTAGGTCTGTTATCCTCCATACAATGCCAGGTCCCTCTTATAAGATTAAGGACTTTACATGCAATCCTTTGAACTACAGAAATGTATGAGCTTCTTCTTCTTCTTTCGGCTTTTTCCCGGTTAGGAGTCGCCACAGTGAATCACCTGTCTGCTCATGACTGGCAGTGGAGTTTTACGGTGTTGAGTTGTCAGCCCGGCACCCAGCCTTCCACAGAAGGCACACACATGCACACACTCACACCTAGGGCCAATTTAGAGTATCCAGTCCACCTACAGCATGTCTTTGGGATGTGGGAGGAAACCGGAGCACCTGGAGGAAACCAACGCGACCACAGGGAGGACATGCAGACTCCACACAGAAGGCACCCCAGCCGAGAATAAAACCGGAGAACCCCTTGCTGTGAGGTGGCAATGCTAACCACTGCACCACCGTGGCCATCCACAGAAATTTATGTGCTATTAGAGGAAATATATACCAAGTCCAAAATTTCTCTGTGTTGAATAATTTCCTTCTATATAAGGTACAGTGATCTGGGAGTTAGTTCATTTTAAGTAGAAGGGATATAAGGGAGTCTGCGGAACAATGTTTTTAAGGTGTAACAGTAATTGCACAGTCCACTGCTGTTTCTAGTGACTCACACTCATTTGTTCGCAGTTTTGGGACTTGCACTGCTGATTTTTGAATTTCCAACAGGCCACCAGTATTTCCACTCCATACCTTTTTCTGTTCCCAGCTAAATGCATGGTTTTGTACTTTTTGTTACTAAACCCCAGCAGTCTCCTTTTCTGAACAATCGTAAAAATGATGCAGTTACCACTGCATCTCCATCTTTTCAGCGTTAGTGCTAGAACTTGCCACTATATCATTTGCAGAAGTGTTCCTAGTACACAAGTGTTTCATGTAGTGAGGCATAAACATGGAAATATTCATTCTTCAACATCCTTTCCATTTGACTGAAATTAGAGTCGGTGTAAAGGAATTCACTGACTCCCTTTAGCCAGTTAATTTCAATGGATGAAGTTTGTGCTCCCACAACTAGCCAGTTCATTTCAATGGATGAAGTTTGTGCTCCCACAACTAACCAACTAAATCTAGACAACTCAGGGTCGTAACAAGTCAGAGTGTCATATGTCAATGGAAAAGTATGCTTTTGCTTCTCGACAGGATTAAATGAAGAAGATTCAGAGAATTGTACTTCATCAAATCGCACTGTCGACAATCCCCATGTTTCAAACTTGGTCAGTGATAAGACTACTGAGACTGTTTTGACATCTAAGTGTGCACATTTCCAAACTGCTGGGTAAACAACAGACTCTTAAAAAACACCCATAATAAACATTATGTTATGTCTTTTACGTGCATTGTAGATGTTCTTCATACCTGGCACTATTTTGACCTTTGACCTCTCCAGAAATGCTGTTGCATTAATCTACTGCCATTTCTCTACTAAATCATCCGTCTTATCTGTGAATTTTTTATACATGTACCCCTCTAGTTCTTTATGGAATTAACATATATACTTGGCCTTCATAGATTATCCTGGGATTTGTAAAATTTCCTGTTGCATATCACTTACTTTCCTTTACTGTACTTCTTACACTTTTCTGCTATCTCATAACATAGCTTCAGCTGAAGCTTCTGCATCACAGGTGTTATCTTCCTTTGAACCATCTTGATTATGTCTACATACTTACAAAGATGAGACCTTCAGCGCTACCCTGACCCATTGCACTGATTTTCTGAACTTTTACTCCATCACATTCATTTTTCTTATTAAATCAAACTGCCAGGTCTTATACAGTTTTCCAGTCTTGCAAAGTCCACTATCATTTTCTACACATTGTGTAGCTGTGTCATTACATAACTTCTACATTATTAAATAAAAAGAAACATGTTTTTGCTTGACAATCTGCAATATCACTAAAAACACATTATATTAGGTTGTGGCAAACCATTGGCAAGTACGCTTTTAAATGAGGGAAAAACATTTCCTGTTAACATGTATGTCTTATTAACAAGCTATTGACTTACCCATGTTATAAAATGCTAACTCATTCAGTCTGTGTAATCTGTTCACAAATTCTTTGCTTGGTACCTTGTAAAAGATTTGTGAAAGTTTAAACATCTTGTGTAACTTTTTATTAAACATGATGAAATTCTCC
Organism: Protopterus annectens; assembly: GCF_019279795.1. NCBI lineage: Eukaryota > Metazoa > Chordata > Ceratodontiformes > Protopteridae > Protopterus > Protopterus annectens. The sequence continues at coordinate 373,685,804 of NC_056742.1, forward strand.
ACAATATCTTGCTTCGATTGCCATGTGCAGGCAGTACATGATTACATTACTGTGTGTGCAGGATCGCATTATGGTACAATGAATACACAATGGAGGAACATGTTTATAACCCAGCACCTCCTAAACCTCTGGGGGGAAAAAAAACTTAACTTCCCCTTGCATTTTAAGCAGTGTGACTCACTATATCCCTTTAAACATAAACTAGATGACTGGATTTGTATCCAGAAATTTACTCCAGCATTGACTGGTAAGGCTAGGGAAATGACGTGTTGTATAAGGGATGGTACTTTAGAGTGATCATGAAACGCATTGGCCTTTGAATTAATTATTTGGGAAAATATGTGTTAAATTAACAGTTTGGACAAAATATGTGAGATAGCATTTTGAAAAATTGCTAATTTAAATAACAGCAATTACCACTTCAATCTCTTTGTGTTGAGCCCCAGTTTTCAAGGTAGCCAAAGCCCTGTCATGTACTAACTTGCTCATCTATTTACTGAAGCCCATAATGTGATATTCCCTTTCCTTATATCACGAACATTCAGTAATTCCAACAATAATACAATGTATGCTAGTAACCAGAGACTCTTCCCGGAGAATGATGACAGTCGGAGCAAGGTCTTCTACTGATCTCCACTGATCTTTACTAATTACCTTACTAATTACCTACTTTACAGCTGAGACCCATTCCTCTAGTCAGAACCATACATCCTTTACCATTTGGGTAGTTTTTACTCCAACCAATATTGCATCCCTTAGCTATCTAACTTGCATTCTGTAAAGCATTAGCTGAAGGTGCTGCTAAGAGATTTTTTGGGCATTAAAGTTCACATAATTACCATACTTCAATTAATATTCTGAACAAGTGATTATTCACTGCATATCATTTTTTTACAACTGTTTAAAATTGTTCCATAAAGAAATGGAAGTGTACAGAAATACATGGGCATCTCTAAATATTTATTATGTAGGTTTCATTGCTTATTTTATGTTATATCTACCTGTGAGCATTATGGAGGCTATTAATTCTAACAAATGAATTTGAAAGAAAGAAAGCTAGCTTATGGCAGACTTCTACTCTTTCAATTAGATTTTGCAACTGCCTCAGCAAGTAAATTTTCCTCTGGGCATTGGAATGTAGAAATAAAAACAGACTGCGGCAGCCCTGACCCTTTTCTAATAATGTCAAATATTGTGAAAATGCTCTTGACACGTTTAGTGTTTGTGTGACTAGTATTACAAATCAGTTTAAATTATGACTGATCCAGAGACTAGCATCTGGTGGGATTTATAGCTAGAATGTATGAATGCCTAAGGGGGACAAAAGAAATGGGATTAGAGGTGTGCAGCTTCAAATCCGTTAACGTTGCAGGCATTCAGGCATGAAGCCAAACTGCACTATCGAAGTCAATTGCATTAAGAACAAAACACTAACAGAAACTAAAGAGAAAAAAATAAAGTATCTTTTATAATGATCATTTTATGTTGCTGTATGTTGATGTTTCTTAGGAAATTATACTTTGTGTCTGCTTCATAAAATATTTGTGTATATAAAAACATGACAAATACTTTCCATACATTTTAGAGAGCCTAATGAGAAAAACTAAATGTTTCTGATTTTATCTGTTTATTTATATTTTACTTAGACCTCGTTTAAACATGAAAGTCTCTTAATGTTTTCCATGCTTAATTTTAGATACAACCAGATCATTAAAGTCTGTAGTCTTAAACCAGATTTTGAAATCCTTACTTACGGTGACAAGACAGAAGTAAGTAACCATTGCATTTGCAGATTCATTGTGTTAGTAATGTTGTGTTTTTCTACCTCAGCACCTTTTAGGGTAGCAGTTCCCTGCTGTTTAAAGTAAGGAGCAGGTGTGTTTCATTCTTTTTACACTGAATATAGTTTCAGTTTTGTTTGGTGTACATTATTACTCACTGCAAAATTAACTGGACTATGGCCATTCCTCTGGTATATTAAATTTCCTTAGGAGATGTGTTCAGCTTCCAGAAACGTGATTAATATTTCATATCAGAAAGCACAAATAAAATCATGTTTACCTTTGAAAGTTCAGTCAGAAAAATGTTCACTAACCGCAAGTGATTGCTATTAGTTATAAGCTATTGACGAGACTTCAACAAATAGATAATTAGTGATCACAAAGGAGAAAAATGTAACTCTGAATATAAAAAGTCTGTGACAACAAATGTCACTGAGAAATCAGCATTCATGAACTTGACTACTTATTTGCTCACAAAATGGTAGTATTTTTCTGCTAATGACAATTTCCAAGGACAATTACACAGCTGTTTGAAGTCAATGTTGATATTAAATCATACATTTGTGTTGTGTGCCTTACGTTAGAGTGTTACGTTCTAAACAGAGGTAACTCCAGTTTAGAAGTCATTAAATATTTGTTGAGATGTTATCAGAACTACAAATAGGTGCTAGTAAAGGAAAATATGTGTTGACCAATAAAGATCCTTTAAAGGTTAAAGGTAAAATATTGTTTAATTGCAGATTTGTTATTACGCTCTTCTTCACTGATGCCAATTACAGGCATGTTTCTATAAATTAGTGATGTAGTAAGTCGTTGCATTAAAACAACATCCTTTATCATTATCATTGCTGGTAAAAGGCTTATAGCAGAGTTAACCGTCCACAAACTAAGTGGGCAGAAAAGAAATGGGATTCAAATATTAAAGTGCCAATTTATGACTCGGGAGGCTTAGGTATGATTCCCATCACTTACTGATCATCAGATGAGTGACTGTTTAACGTATGTGTTTGCGCACAGCTATGTCCTTTTTTAACTCATTTAAGCCTAGAACATTAATGGTGCTGTTTTCCATTTTACTGCATTAGTTGTATGGATTGTTTTTTTTTTTTTTCATTCAAGCATACAACATTTGAAAGGCAGATGCTATATTTGTTTAATTTCAAATATTTTTTTCATATTTAAAAGTAAGTCTGACCTGACCCATAGCAAAGCTAAGGAAAGAGGTGGGGAGAGCAGCTGCCCCAGACAATAATTACTAAGGGGGTGAAACTGGTAACTTTTTTTGAGGTCCTGACCATTACCTTGCAGAAGTACATGCATTCTCCGTATGCATTTAAGTAAGCACAACTGCACTTTTGTGACTGTTTAAATGCTTAGATCACAGTCAGTATGTGATGACAGCAAATAACTGTTATGTATGCAGATAGCAGCTCTTTGTTATGCTCATATGGACTAAGTTAGGTAAAAGTAACAGTATTTTCATTGTTATAGTAAAGCATAAAGGCAACAATTCGCAGCATTGCATGAATGAAAGCAACTGCCATCTGTGAATACAACAAACATTACAGGAGAGCTATGGAGACCTGAATATCCTTGGCTGTTCACATTTCTTTTGTCCTGAAATTGTTTAACTTTGGTTGAAAGGGGTGTAATTTGGGGGAATGCATATATACATACGTACATACAAAATAGAAATAATTCAGGCACGGACAGTAATGCCCTTTTAGCCTGCCAATATTCCAAACCAGTTAGTCCCATAATAAGGTCCAAGTTGCTCTTAAAAACAAACTAGTACATGCTTTAATGTAATTTGGTAGTCAGTTCCATGCATCAGCTATTCAGTGAGAGAGCCAATTAGTACACTTCTCATTCCTGTCTTCTACGCAGGTTGTATGATGAGTGTCTACAACCTTTTGATAACCACAAACATTCCCAGAGGTAGCTCACCCTAAATGTCCTGTATACCTGAATAAGATGAGACACTGTATGAATTCAGATATTTTAGTCTGTCATAATAACTTTTTCACATCAATGGATGTCCTTAGTAAATCTCCACTGTACTCTTTACATTTTGCTAATGCTTGTTTTCTTATAAGACTTCCATATTGTTATTCCATACTCACGGTTTGGCTGCTCTAATGTAACCAACAAAGAGTAATTTCATTTCTGCAACCTTTTGATAACCACAAACATTCCCAGAGGTAGCTCACTCTAAATGTCCTGTATACCTGAATAAGATGAGACACTGTATGAATTCAGATATTTTAGTCTGTCATAATAACTTTTTCACATCAATGGATGTCCTTAGTAAATCTCCACTGTACTCTTTACATTTTGCTAATGCTTGTTTTCTTATAAGACTTCCATATTGTTATTCCATACTCACGGTTTGGCTGCTCTAATGTAACCAACAAAGAGTAATTTCATTTCTACAACCTTTTGATAACCACAAACATTCCCAGAGGTAGCTCACTCTAAATGTCCTGTATACCTGAATAAGATGAGACACTGTATGAATTCAGATATTTTAGTCTGTCATAATAACTTTTTCACATCAATGGATGTCCTTAGTAAATCTCCACTGTACTCTTTACATTTTGCTAATGCTTGTTTTCTTATAAGACTTCCATATTGTTATTCCATACTCACGGTTTGGCTGCTCTAATGTAACCAACAAACAGTAATTTCATTTCTACAACCTTTTGATAACCACAAACATTCCCAGAGGTAGCTCACTCTAAATGTCCTGTATACCTGAATAAGATGAGACACTGTATGAATTCAGATATTTTAGTCTGTCATAATAACTTTTTCACATCAATGGATGTCCTTAGTATGTCTCCACTGTACTCTTTACATTTTGCTAATGCTTGTTTTCTTATAAGACTTCCATATTGTTATTCCATACTCACGGTTTGGCTGCTCTAATGTAACTAACAAACAGTAATTTCATTTTGGATTTCCTAAATCTTTTTATACAACCTATAGTTCTATAACTATCACTAAGTAATTGGTAAATTTGATTTGAAAAACTCAAAGCTGGATCTAACCACATACCCAAGTCTTTAAATGAAACTACAGTTTCAATCCCTGTGTGCTGTATTAAATATTCACCTTTCAGTCTGTCTCCAAAATCTGTTATGCTTAGTTTTTAATGTATGTATCACCATTTTATTCTCATGTGCCCAAATGCTCAATTTAGTAAAGTTCTTTTGCGGACATGCCCTGTCTGTAACACATGTAATCAGTTTACCCATTTTCTAGACATCTGCATACAGACTGTAGAACACCACATATGAAAAAGATTTGAAAGATACAACAAAAATAAGTATGAGCCTAGGACAGAACCCCATGGGACACCCTGATTGTAACTTAGAATTTCAGCTGTCCAATTGCTGTATGATAACTTGCCGTGTCCTATATATGAGCCATGCAGCTATCCAGCTTACCAAGATTACATCACTACCTAGTTTATCTAATATACTAATTGGTGTTTATTGTATAACCCTATGAAATGCTGAAGTTAAGTCTACATGAATTACACCACAAAACAAGTTTTCATTTATAGCTGTTATCATGCTATTATGGAACATCATATTATAATTGATTATAGACTTATTTTCAACATATGCATGCTGATATATGATTTCAAGTCCCAGCCTTTCCAATTCTGACAATAATAGCCTTCTATGTCATTTTTAAAACATGAAAGTGGTTATGGGTCTGCAATACTCTGGATTTCGTGTATTCCCCTTTCCCTTTAAGCATACCTCTCAGCTGTTCAGAATTTCACCTCATATTTTTGGTCTGTTCATGATACAATCTGTGGTTTTCAGGCAAATCACAGAGGATTGAAGTCATTAAATAACAACATACATTTTGAGTTTCAGACTTCATATCCTTCAGAAAATGTACGCTAATGCAAACCCTCTTAGTCTGTCAACTTCTTAAGTTTATAAGATCAATATTTATAATCTGTCCCTATTTTTTCCTCACTACTTTAGGCTTTATCCAGATTTCTTGTACTAAGGTTGAGTGGTACACTCCAAAGATAGATTTAACAAGTACATGTCTCCAGTCTTGAGGAATCTTCCCATACTTAAATGAAAAACAAATATAATGGTACTATAAGTTTATGTGAAAGTGTTCTCAGGTCATTACAACTAATTCTTTCTCCTCTGTGTGGTTTGTTTTGGTACAGTTTGCATAGTTCTTTTTCAAAGTAATCAAATTTAATTTCAGTATCTGATGCTACCTGGACATTTCTAGGATAGTTTATCATCTCCTTTGTGGAGCCAAACTGCTTTGCATAAGATATTGTACATTTATCAATAATCTGTTGTGTAGGAGAATACATTTTAAAATCTACACACAGTTTATCAATTTGTATGTCTTTACTCCTACCATATTGTATACATCTATAAAATGGCTTTGTATTATGCCCAATATCTTTATATAAATTTTCTTGATCCTGTCTCACACTGTTTAATTTGTCTAGCTTGTTTATTTCAGTTTTGAAAACCATCTTTTCCATTTCCTATTTTTTGTCTCATCTTTAATCAAGTACCCTTTTCTTATAGAAATATATCTTCCTGCCTTTATATACCTAGATCCTGATAATTTAACACTGTTCTTAGTTTTTGCATTCAAACAATTTCTCTTTCAAAAATTGCCATATTCCTTCTCCATGTTTCCACTGAATACATCACTCCAATTACTTTTATATAATGACTATTTTGATTCCATGTTAATCTTCTATGCACTGGTTTAGATTTTAGTTTGGCAGAATTATCTAGCAACACTTTAACCTTGATCAGTGCCAAGGATACCAATTGGACTAGCTACAGTTCTGACTCCAAGCAATGCCATTCCTCATTAATATCACACCTCATTAATAGAGAGGCAGGTATGAATGAGTTAAAATATGCGATGAATTCAGCTAGTATAATGTAGCAGTTTTTCATTTTTTTCAGAGTACAGCTTACTACACAACTTACTTACTTACTTCTACAAATCATCCAACATTTGATTAAATGTTTATCAAAGATATGGAAATGTCTTAAAGCATTGGATCTGTATTGTATAATACATTTTATTGAAAGTCAAACAATGAATCTGTCTGCACTTCATGTGGCTTTTATTATACTGTTTTCCTCTTATTATCTAGTTATCAACAGATTTTTCAGTATTTTTATCATTATGTCTTAGTCTTTCGAATTTGACTGGTTAGGGGTCGCCACAGTGGAATGACGGTCCGCTTATGATTGGCAGTAGATGTTTACAGTGCCGAGGTGCCAGCCCGACGCCCAACCTTCAACAAAGGCACACCCATTCATGCACGCACCTACCTGCATGTCTTTAAATGTCACTCGAACATGGGATGACATACAGACTCCACACAGAAGGCGCTCCACCCAAGAATCGAACCGGAGAACCTCTTGCTGTGAGACGACAATGCTAACCTCTGCACCACCACGACCTTAGTGTATCCTTACCAGACTTTTATTTTATTACATAATGAGAGTTTTTATCGTTATGCAATAAAACAAAAGTCTGGTAAGGATTTCTTTGTTTTAGTGTATAAATAAATTGATACAATGTAATAAATTTTGTGTTGCAGAATAATACTGGGCTTTTAAGTGCAATCTCAGTTATTCCTGTTCTCATATATAAAACACATGCTGCCTTTAGCTGACTTACTGACACAGAGGTAGAGTATCCATATGTACCACAAGTGACCTACATTTGGGAATGGATTCAGGGTCTCAGGGTGGGTGGTCAGTTAGGGCAGGGTAGGTTGATGCTTCCTATCCTGGGAGAAATCTATGAAGTCTAATACTCCTTTGTGGAGACTAGAGGGCATAAAAGTATTGTCATTAGCATAAGTAAAAGGGAATGTAGCAGCAATCCAGTACCTGGCATGCAGCAGCACACATTAGTGATGTGATGTCATTGCAAACTTCCTCTGGTTAGGGATGTTGACAGCTACTGATGAATGAAGGCTGCCTACCACTTTTCTCCATTGACACCTCACATCCCTTTTCCTAATACATAAACAACTGTCATGTTCCACCTCCCAAGGCATCAGGATGCTCACCAGGTTATGTCTGAGATCTTAACTGACGAGTCAGAAGAATCAGGAGAGGGGACCGATATCAGTACACACGCTAAATACCCAGAGTAGTTAGATGGATTTGAGTGGACCGAGATCAGTACACAAGCTAAATACCCAGAGTGGTTAGATGGATTTGAGTGGACCGAGATCAGTACACAAGCTAAATACCCAGAGTAGTTAGATGGATTTGAGTGGACTGAGATCAGTACACAAGCTAAATACCCAGAGTAGTTAGATGGATTTGAGTGGACTGAGATCAGTACACAAGCTAAATACCCAGAGTAGTTAGATGGATTTGCGTGGACCGAGATCAGTACACAAGCTAAATACCCAGAGTAGTTAGATGGATTTGAGTGAACCGAGATCAGTACACAAGCTAAATACCCAGAGTAGTTAGATGGATTTGAGTGGACCGAGATCAGTACACAAGCTAAATACCCAGAGTAGTTAGATGGATTTGAGTGGACCGAGATCAGTACACAAGCTAAATACCCAGAGTAGTTAGATGGATTTGAGTGGACCGAGATCAGTACACAAGCTAAATACCCAGAGTAGTTAGATGGATTTGAGTGGACCGAGATCAGTACACAAGCTAAATACCCAGAGTAGTTAGATGGATTTGAGTGGACCGAGATCAGTACACAAGCTAAATACCCAGAGTAGTTAGATGGATTTGAGTGGACCGAGATCAGTGCACAAGCTAAATACCCAGAGTAGTTAGATAGATTTGCGTGGACCGAGATCAGTACACAAGCTAAATACCCAGAGTAGTTAGATGGATTTGAGTGAACCGAGATCAGTACACAAGCTAAATACCCAGAGTAGTTAGATGGATTTGAGTGGACCGAGTTCAGTACACAAGCTAAACACCCAGAGTAGTTAGATGAATTTCAGGTGCATGATGAAGGATCTGAATATGAATGAAAAAACAAAAAAATAAAAATAAGTTAAAAAGTAAACAAATTCAGTCTTGTTGACTGAGAACTAGAAAGTTATTTCTTTACAACGTTAGCTGATTCCTGTAACTTAATACAATTAATTTGGAACTTTTGTCCTTATGCCAGTGTTAAAAAGGATCTTGGACTGTATGAGGAACAATAATAGTATTTAGTTTTAACAGATGACAATGTGAACTTCATGAGCCTGAAACAAAGTAGCAACAAGCAGGTAAATGCACACAGTAGACATGCTACACAGAAAAGGCTTGCTTTTTTATAAACACATCCAGGCAAAGGGTAAAAAGGTCATACAGAAAAGCCAAAATGCCAGCAACAAAGATCCCAGGTAAACTGGAGTCTTCACTGTGTAATACCTTAAAACTCCTTTGAAGAATTCACACACACACATATTGGATATGCAAATGGCCCCTTAAGGGTATTCAACTTCCAACTTTAAGATGTCTGAGTGCTCAATGAGTTTTTATTTTCTAAAATGTTAATGACACAATGCATTCAGGATTTTACTTTAAACTGATATTAATTTGATAAAAATAGATACTACACTAGATTCATATGTAACTAATAAGCAAACAGTCTAGGATATCACTGATGCCACAATTTTCCAGGTTCCCTATTATTTAAGCAAACGTTCAATATTACTAATGCTGCTTTATCAACAGCTAAATGTCAAAAAGGCCAAATCCCAAATAAATGGAACAGAGATTTTTTTTGTAAAAATAATCACTGAGTCATTTTTGGGACTTTGCCGTTTCCTCCATTGTGGTGCAATCTCGGAGTTGGTATATTTAAGTAGGGGGTGTGTGGGGAGCACACCCCCCACATCGGGGGTGTAGGGGTGAAGCCCCCAGTTTATTTTGTGTGTGTTTTTTTTTGCAGCCTAACGATTTTTTTCCCTGGGAAAAAAAATTGCTGTTCCGTTTGTTCTGGACTTGGCCTTTTCAACATTAAGCTGTCATTATAGTGGCGTTCACAATTTTGAACATTCACTTATTTAATAGGGAAGCAATTTTCCAGTTACCTCAAATAACTGTCTTGTTATGTGACTTGCACAATGTCACACAGTAAGCAAATGAAGGCTGAAAATAGTGCTTATTTTCAACTATTTTCTGCACTTCTTTTTAACTAAAACAATATTTGCTGCATATCTGTTTAAACTGTGAAACTGTTTTTTAGTCTTAATGAATTGAATTCTTACCCCTGTTCTGATCTTTGCCTCCTTTTTGTTTCTCTGCTTGTTCTGTTTTACTTGTTGATACACTTGTAAAATACTATCACAGAGCTAAATCTAGTACTATTTGTGACCTTTGGAGCTTGTAGTACAGTTAACCTTTTGTCTAGAGAGGCCTAGCTGTTGCTTCATGTGAGGAAGTTTCAGTTTTGTCTGATCTGGCTAGAGTTACTGCTACTGGGCTCTGTTTTAATGTGTTTTTGATTGGATAAGTTGAACTTTGGCTGGCCCCTGTTTCTCTGCTTTAAATAGCCAGTGTTTAAACCAGTTTGTGCTTATTTGCTCAAAGCTGCAGTGATTTAGACCTTCTGCCCTTGCTCTGCTGTTCTCCAAAACCTGCTGTGAGACTACAAAAGTGAAGTGCTTGTTTTTAACTTTCTGCACTTCTGATTAACTAAAACAATATTCGCTACATATCTGTTTAAACTGTGCAACTGTCTGTTAGGCTTAGTGAATTGAATCCTTACCTCTCTTCTGATCTTTGTCTCCTTTTTGTTTCTCTAATTGTTCTTTTCATTTTACTTGTTGATGCACTTGAAAAACTCTAGCATAAAGCTGAATCTAGTACTGTTTGTGACCCTTGGAGCTTGTAGTACAGTTAATCTTTTGTCTAGAGGGGCCTAAGTGTTGCTTCGTGGGAGGGAGTTTCACTTTTGTCTGATCTGGCTTGAGTTACTGCTACAGGGCTCTGTTGTAAGGTGTTTTTGATTGGATAATTTGAACTTTGGCTGGTTCCTGTTTCTCTGCTTTAAATAGCCAGTGTTTAAACCAATTTGTGCTTCTTTACTCAAAAATGCAGTGAGTTAGACATTCTGCCCTTGCTCTGCTGTTCTCCAAAACCAGCTGTGAGGCTGCAAAAGATAAATGCTTATTTTCAACTGTTTTCTACACTTCTGATTAACTAAAACAAATATTTGCTGCATATCTGTTTAAACTGTGCAACTGTTTTTTAGGCTTAATGAATTGAATCCTTACCTGCCCGCCCAACTATTGTTGTGGTAGTAAGCTTTGTGGCTCTTGAGTTGCCCTTCTCTACTATAAATTTGATATTGGATACTCCTCCTAGTCCCATTGCATCAGCTCATTCTACTGAGTACAGTGAGATCAGTTGTGAAGGCCCATCCATTGCATCAGCTCATTCTACTGAGTACAGTGAGAGCAGTTGTGAAGGCCCACCCATTGCATCAGCTCATTCTACTGAGTACAGTGAGAACAGTTGTAAAGGCCCACCCCTTTAGCTTCTTAACCTTGAATTATCTTATGTCTCCTCACTTGCTACTTACAAAAAATTGTACTTAGGTGTTCAGCTGCATTTAGTTTATCACATTTCATAGCCTGATTAAATTGATGGCAGTATTCTTCTGAATTGCTGCTTTATTTGAGCTGTTTTTCTGTTGTGATGTGAGCTAATTTAACACATTTGCACCGTTTTAAATAAGTTAACTAATTAACTGCATTTCATTACTGTTTAACTGTTTTTCATTGCTATTTACTGCAATTTATTACTGTTTAACTGCATTTCATTACTGGATAACTGTATTTTTTCATAATATGAGTTCTGTTTTAGTCTGTACGTGTTTAATTTGTGACTTTTTGTGAGTTTTACTGTGTTCTAACCTTACATTGAGTAGCATAGTCTGGATACAAGGTTTGTTCAATCCAGAGCTGTTTGTTTTTGCCTTCTGTGTTTCTGGCAGCCATCTTGTGTTTGTCTTCTGTGTTTCGGGCAGGCATCTTGTGTTGGTGGGGGCCTATCTCCTCTGCTAGTGAGAGTAGCAGGGCTGTCTGGACCTTGTCTGGCACAGGCTGGTAACGAAAGCAGGAACTAGCAAGATTAGCTAGATTTCTGTGTTACTAGAACCTTCTATTTTTTGTGGTATTTAAACCCCACATTTGAGCTGGTTTGGGCTTGTTTGCATGTCATGCACCACAGCTGTATTGTTTTTAACACACTGCAAGGTATTCCAGCTATAATTTTTCCCTTTGTAACACTTGTGTGATCACTTAGTAGTACTTTTCTTAGACCTGCCACCATTTAACCCCTTAGCTCTCTCTGGCCTCTCTCCCTCAGATTCTGACAAATATGGTTGGACACTTTCCTACGGTTTCTCCTGCCAGTCTGGTTGATATGGGCATCCTGAGACACAGTAGCAACTGCCTCATGTACACAGACAACCCTCTACTACTACCACCTTTATACACAATTTGTGAGAGATGCATTTACATTAAGAACCTAGAGTCTATGCTGTCTCACTCACAAACCAGTATACAGCACTGAGAAGGTTGTCAACACAAACACCACACCTCAAACACCACCCACACCCGCACAACACACACTCACATATGTAGAGGTCCTCAACAAAAACATAGCCAAACAAAAGAGATGTCCGAGGCAAAAACACACATGAACCCCACTGCCCAACACAGCACACAGAGTCCACACACTTGTGTCTCACAGCCACTAAGGCCTAAACATAAAACAAACATATTAGTCATTGGAGACTCCATTGTGTGACACACAGATGTGCCCCTCACCAGTCTGGATAAGGAGAAAGTCACAGTTAGTTGTTTGTCAGGTGCCAGAATCCACCATTTCACACATGCACTCAAGTCTCTCAACAACAAGTACTGTTATGACTCTGTCATATTCCATGTTGGTGTGAATGACTTGAGATGTACCTCCCTGGATTATATGAAGAGAGACATGATCGAGCTCCCTGAATATGTGCCCCAGGCAGGTATGTTCTTAGCCTTAAGCAGCATTTTACTGTCAGCCAGAATGATGCCTCAATACAAACAGAAAATGATTGACTTTAGCAATTGGCTTAGATTCTGGTGTCATTCCAAGAGGATCCAGTACCTGACAGCCTGGACAGACATGATCAACAGACCACAATGCTTTGTCAGAGATGGCCTGCACCTGTCTCCTTTGGGCTTCAGGCTTTTGCCTCCCCCATAGTGCCTTTTTTAGGTAATGCCATGAGTTCAAAACTACTAACATGCAAATTTCATTAAAACACAAATTAAATGTCATGCTGCTAAACGCTAGGAGTCTAAACATGAAACTGCACATATTGCAAGCATTCTTAACCCTGGAAGATGCTGACATTTGTGCAGTCACAGAAACATGTTTCAAAGTTGCGGAGAACAACCCAGCCATACCAGGTTACTTATCCTGTCATACATTCAGACCCCAAACCATGGGCAAAGTAAAAAGTGCTAGAGTTGCAATATATATATAAAAGACATACACACCTCCAGGCTGGTCAAACAGTATGATGCACAAGAGACACTCCAGTTGCAGTTACCACTGACAAGACCCCTATTCAAATCATAGCTAGCTACAGGCCCCCAATGTTGACTCAAAATGCCCACTCCACCTATCTAGACCTCTTTGAATCTTTCAGGATTAAACCCTTTGCCCTGATCCTGGATGACTTTAACTATCCGACCATAGATTGGAAGAACTGCTCATGCAAAAACGCAAATGCCCAGAGATTCCTTGATTTTGTCAATGCAAATGCCTTGGACCAGCTGGTTGACACCCTCACAAGAAGTGAAAATAGCTTGGACTTGGTATTAACCAACAGGAGTAACTACTGCAGCATCCCTACAGTGTCATCCTGTCTGGTAAGATCCAACCACAAAGAGGTCACTTTCAAAGTCACCATCTATCTGACCCCCCCCCCATCTATGGTCAAACAAAAAACTTCTCCAAAGCTGATTACACCCTCCTGAGGGAAGGTATAAACAGCTTCACAGCCCTGTACCCTTCCATAGGAACTGGCACATATGTTCAAACCTACACCAAATTACTATACAAGCATTTATATAGCTGCATGGAATTAGGAATACCTGACAGCACAAAAGCATCCTCCTCAAGGAAGAGTAAACCTGTCTGGTGGACATCTGCAATAAATAAACTCTATAATAAAAGGGAATAATTGCTGCCCAGAACGAGAAGGAGCAGGTGACTAATTGGAAGCAATCTCTTCTTAGAATGAACAAGCAAATAAGAGCACTAGTGAAATCCTCCAAAGCAAACTTTGAGTCCAAACTGGCCACATCCACTAAAGACAATCATAAGGCCTTCTTCCCATATGTCTGCAATCAAAAAAGAAGCACTCAGATCTGCTCAGAACTGGTGGTCAAGGATACCGCATACACAAACACCATAGATATAGCCAACCTGCTGGCAGACAGGTTCAGTGAAAACTTCACCCCTCTGTCCCCCCCATCAGTAAATTAGGACATCCCCAGCACTTGCCCCTTATCTCTAGAGAGCAAGATATCACTGCTGTCTCAAAGGCAAAAAATACAGCCTCCATGGGACCCAATAACATCCCATGCTGCATCCTACATGAACTCAGGAAGGAACTTGCAGCACCATTAGGCACCCTATTCAACCAAAGCCTGAGTACCGGCTTCATCCCAGCCAAGGGGAGGACAGCCACTGTCAACCCTTTGCACAAAGGTGGAGTGTCCACTGATCTAGGAAATTATAGACCCATCAGCCTAGCTAGCCTGATCTGCAAGACCATGGAGTGGATTATTATGGACCTCATTAACAAGGAGATTGGCAACCTCCAAACACTCGATCCACACAGTTTGGTTTCATCAAGGGGAGGTCATGCCTGTTAAATTTGGTTGACTTCTTTGAGACAGTCGCCAAAGCCATGGACTAGAGGAAGATGATGCACACCACCTACCTTGACCTGACCAAAGCCTTCGATGCTATTCCCCACTCAGGTATAATAGATAAAATCTCTCAACTAGGCATCAGTCCATGTGTTACCAGATGGGTAGAAAACTGGCACACTGATAGACCCCAACTAGTCAAAATAAGGGAAGCCACCTCAAGAAGTAGACCTGTAACAAGCAGTGTACCCCAGGGATCGGTATTCAGGCCTCTGTTGTTTGGGATATACTTTTCTGAGGTGCAGGCCAAAACCAGTGGGCTATGGCTGACCAAGTTTGCAAATGACTGCAAGCTGGGCACTGTCATCAATTCCCCTAGTGATGTGGACATCCTCCAAGAGGGTCTCACCCAAACAAATGACTGGTGCCAGAAACATAGCCTCAAACTGAATGCCAAAAGGTGCATTATTATTCCCTTTGGGGAGAGTGACATCCCCACAAATGATCACATTAATAACATGGTCCTAAACACACAATCAGTAGTAAGGGACTTGAGCATCCAGGTTGATAGCAAACTGACTTTACCACTATACTGCCTCTGTTGTACAGAAAGCTTTTTACATGGCCCGCCTCATTAGTAAGTGTATCTCATCCAGAGACAAAGAGGTCATAATATCCCTGTATTCTTCCCTTACAAGACCCATTATTGAGTACAATGCCCCTTTCAGCATGTACCTCACAAAGCACATGCAGCAGGTGGAGAGACCACAGAGGTTCCTCACCAGAAGAATCCAGGGCCTCAGACATCTACCCCACACAGATATGCTTAAGGCCCTGTCCCTCTACTCAAGCCTCATAGAGACTCCTCAGAGGTGACCTCTGTCTGGCATACAAAGCAATCTCAGACCCCACCTCGATGGGATTCCTGCATATCCACAAGTCAAGATTCACTCAAGTAACCCACATGCACGACCTCAACCTGGTCTGTGACATCAATAGGACTTGGTGAGACAGATTTGTGTTTCAGAGACTCCCCCTTCTGTGGAATAGACTCCCTCTCCACATCAAGCAGAGTACCTCATTAATCCTTTTTAAGTGCAACCTGGATAACTGGATGGGGAACAGAAAATACACCCCTGAGATTCCACATGTGCCCCTGCTGGACAAGGGCATCAGGTGTTGACTTGTTGGAATATTGGCTAAATTCTTGGCTCGGCTTATAAGGGCCTTAGGGCCAATAGCTTAGTAACTTCCTATGATCGTAATATCAAACCCAGTAGCACAGGAAGCAGTTTGGTAGCAGTTCATAGCCTTAATTCTCTGCACTGTCAGATTCATGTGTTTTAAAGCCAAACACCACCAGCTGTGGACATGACTTGCTTCACCCTTATTATGGACTAGTCAGTACAGCATAACAGGTGGTCTGGCCAGTCTCTGAGAAATCTCAACTTATAAAACAAATTGCTGCTCTTAAAATGAGGGGGATTGCAAAATGTACTAAACCATAATCAAGAGAAAGGGTAGAAAGTTTTAATATATTTTTAGACTTATTTCTAATTGCTTTTACTGAAGATTGCATAGACAGTTCAAATGTCTGTAATATGCTGAGTGTAAAGAAAAATAACTTAATTTTTTGGAATCAATTTTTGAGTGTTAAAATATTCACATCTGATTTCTTAATGGCAAAATGTGATTTAGGTATGCATACAGTAATTGGCTTATTATACCAAGCAACAGACAGTCCCCAGGCTTCACGAACGGCCGATTTCTGTGCAGGAACAGTGTAGGAGCTCCTACATGGAAAATGGCCGCCGATCCAGGAAAGTGCCGTTTTCATGTGCACGAGTGGCCCTACACTGTTCCTACACGGAAAGCCAAGCGGGATGCAAATCACCTCATTTGCTGGCAAAAAACATGCAAATGAGGTGATTTTGTGATCCACGAAGCTGGCTGGACTCTGTGCAGGAACAGTGTCAGAGCAGAAATGTATTAAGTTAGTAACTGAATACATTTCTGTATCTGAACAAATGGAGGCAGACAGCTCATGGAAAGCATATATTACAGTCAAACATACATGCCAATAGCCAAATGTAAGGCCATTGGCATTAATAACAGTTTATTTTGTTTTTAAATTCAACTTTTTTTTTTTTGGACGATCACAGCCATTTAAGGTTAGGGCAGAGGATTGCAAACAGGATTGTGCCGAAAAAAAAAAAAAAATGAGAAAAGTAAATTTTAAGTTAATTCTTCATTTTGCCATTATAGTCAATGGCATGCAGAATGTAAACAATAACAGGGAGCACTGGTTGTCAAGGGGAAAGGGTCAATTTAAGTGCAGTAACTAACGACTTACACACTGGGATATGCAAATGAGGGGAGTTATACTGAATCACAGATTTCTTCAAAGTGTCATCTTGTACCTAACTGTGTAGGTGCGGCAATGCAAGAGGGCAAGTGTAAGAGCCGAATGACTTCATAAGGGGTGTGTCATGCTTCCTGTAAGCGCATTGGAGCTTTGTGGCCCATGTTTGCCCTTAGCTAAGCACAGCTTAAGGAAGGGAGTGCGTCAGATGTGCCTGCGACTGTGTCTACAGGCTAAATGGGTGTGTACCAGGATTTAAACAAAACGAAAAGTGAAAATGGCAGCACTGTTTACATTTGAGCACTCTGTATATAGCCTAAATGGGTGTGTACCAGGATTTAAACAAAACAAAAAGTGAAAATGGCAGCACTGTTTACATTTGAGCACTCTGTACATAGCCTAAATGGGTGTGTACCAGGATTTAAACAAAACAAAAAGTGAAAATGGCAGCACTGTTTACATTTGAGCACTCTGTACATAGCCTAAATGGGTGTGTACCAGGATTTAAACAAAACAAAAAGTGAAAATGGCAGCACTGTTTACATTTGAGCACTGTGTCTACAGCCTAAATGGGTGTGTACCAGGGTTTAAACAAAACAAAAAGTGAAAATGGCAGCACTGTTTACATTTGAGCACTGTGTACATAGCCTAAATGGGTGTGTACCAGGATTTAAACAAAACAAAAAGTGAAAATGGCAGCACTGTTTACATTTGAGCACTGTGTACATAGCCTAAATGGGTGTGTACCAGGATTTAAACAAAATGAAAAGTGAAAATGGCAGCACTGTTTACATTTGAGCACTGGGTATGAGTGGCGCACCTCGGGGCTTAAATGGGGAGGAACTGGGAAGGGGAAACAGTAGTAAGAAGGCAATCAAGGAGAACTAGCATAGCTGGCAGGTGGAATGTACCAGAATCAGCCAATTATACATGCAGCAGCCCAGCACACTAATATAAACTATGCAAACACCCTACAGACTGTTTTTTCCCACAAACTCTACACCACCGGTGTACACGGATGGAGAATTTTTAACTGGCAAAACTAACTAAAAATGTTAGAGTCTGCTACTGCTTTACTCGATCAATATGTGCTAGAGACTGTGGGTGGTGAGGAGGAGAATGCTGACAACCGACCCACAGTGAGGAGGAGCAGAAGAGTGTACAGACCCAGGGTAACCTACCAGGGCCTACATGAGCTGGAGATAGTAGAGTGCTATAGGGTGGACATGGACATTCTACAGCAAATCGTTGAGCTGTGCCGGCCACACCTTACACACAGAACTAATAGAGGGGAACCCATCCCAGTGGATACCAAGGTATGTCTAGGCTTAAGAATGCTAGCCACAGGTACCTTCCAAAGACCAACTGGGGATATCATGGGGGTCTCACAGGCATCAGCATCCAGGGTACTCCACCAATTCCTGGATGCCATGACACAACATGCCAATGAGCACATATATTTCCCCACCACCCGTGAGGCGCTGACCACACGTATGCATCTCTTCCACCATATAGCAGAATACCCTGAGGTAGTTGGTGCTATAGACTGTATGCACATCCACATCAAAGCACCATCTGGTGAGCGAGGCAGGGTCTACATAAACCGCAAGGGCTTCCCCTCCATCAACTGCCAGGTTGTGTGCGATGTCCAGGGCATTATTATGAATGTGTGTGCTTGCAGCCCTGGAAGCTATCACGACTCCCACATCTGGCATTGCTCATAGCTGTATCAGGCGTTTGCCAAGGGGGACATCCCATATGGCCATCTAGTGGGGTATGCTGGCTGTGCACTGGAACCATGGCTGATGACACCCATCAGAAATGCACTCACACCTGAAGAAGAACACCATAATGAGGCACATGCACAAACTAAGATCATTGTAGTGTGGGTGTTTGGGATGTTCAAGTCATGGTTCCGCTGCCTTAACATATCCAGTGGAGCCTTGCAGTACTCTCCAGCTACATGTACACAAATGTTCATAGTATGTGCCATGCTACACAATATGATCTTGCAGAAACATCTGCAGCAGGAACAGCATGGGGCAGGGCCACATAGCCCCCCACCATTGCCAGGGCCAGCACAGGCCCAGAGGGACTTAGAAGAAGAATATCCTGAGGCTTCCCCTGTAGGCAGAAGGAGGCATGCACAGTTTGCCCAGGCCTTGGCAAAGAGGCAACGCATAGCACATACATTGACACTATCAGTCCTTGGTCCCTACAGTGTCAATGCATAGCACATACATTGACACTGTAGGGACCAAGGACTGATACCTCTCTCTGACTTGCACATACAGTAAAAAGGATACCTGAGCTTTACCATGTATAAGGAGTGTACTATGTGCATCCAACATAGTCAGCCCTCCAGCACTGTCCTCAATACTGGCCCAACAACAAGGTAAGCCATTATTCCTATCAATTACTGGATTGAGTAGTATGTGTGATATGGATGCAAGCATGCAAGGGAAATGGGGGGCTGAATGGGATAGCAGCAGACAGCAGACAGCTATACGGGACAGCAGGAAATTCACAACAAATACTGATGTCAACATACTAGGCAGCACTACACAAGGTGACAACCCCCACTGCAGTACATGTGATGCCCAAAGAACTGTGGGTGTCAGTAGGTCACACACACATGGATGTCAATGAGGGTCACATATCTACCACCAGCCTCACCCAGCAGGACAGGTGTAGATGACCATGAAGAAAGGCAAGGCTAAGGCCCCCAAATAATGGCAATGATGAACAGCCCCCCACCAGACCTACACAGACATACTACAACAGGTCTGGCAGTTGCATTCTAGTTCTGAAGGGTAAGAAGTTTGAAACTGAAATATATGCCATTAAGATCTAACATGTGTACTCTACTGATATGCCTCCTGTCTGCATGATAGGTCACAATACAATATGAAATAGAAGCCAACAGAGTAACTGAAATACCAGTACAGTCATTTCAAATGTTAAAGTCTGCAGGTGTGCACCCCCCCCACACAATCTCGTGTCAAAATGCCATAACAGATGGCCTGCAGCACTCTCAAATGGCCTACAGTCCTATGGCAAAGACTCATTGCCTCACCCATAGTGCCAATGTACAGAATGTTAGGGGGTCCCAACTAACAACCTAACACAGTAAACAGAAAACAAATGCAAGCCCATGTTGACAAATGCCAGTAGAATGCCTCCCCATGTTGTACTGCAAGGACTGTGGATCAGGCCATAAATACTACTGGGATAAAGGCGCAACTATAGGGATACCTCTAAGATATTGCTTACATAATGTTAGGTGGAGGAGAGAATAACGGGGGGGGTGTAGAAGCATGGATATTATGGAGTATATGAAGTCTGAAACTCTAATGTATACCCATACTACTCCTGATTGCAAACTCATGAATGAATAGCCACAAAACTGCTGGTAAACCACAATGTGAAGGTAAAATGACCAGATATATGAGTCCTGACTCTGGATAACATGGGTGTATTTGTACAGTTGAGAGGTATGGCTCCAGCAGGATATGGCCATTCCATGCAGTTGAGAAAAGCACAAGAAGGGGAACCCCAGCCAGCATACTAACAAGGTGCTGCACTATTTACACAGAATCAGCAGTCCGTTGTCTGTAGCTACCCCTCGACAATGGCAGGTGTGTGCCAGAATGTGTAGTCTGTATGCTTCATAATTTTGGTCTCAGTTGCATTCATCTCGTATTTCCTGGTAAATAACTGAGAGCAAAGAATGATAATGTCAGTAGTTGTTGACATGACGCATCACAGTGTAAAACAGTACATATGTCAGAAAATATATGTTACAACCAAACATGTCTCACAAGCAGCACAGACAACAATAGTTACAGTATCCCCCGTATGTTAAGCCCATTGTGTCTCCATATTGGCAACCTATCTACAGATATCCTGCAGAAACAGTTTGCTAGGTGTAGCTGTAGCACACAAAACCCTGAACTGGAGACCAACCCTCCCTGGAATGGATGCACACACTCAATATAGAAGGTCACACTGGGCGTGCTCCTACGCTTAGAGAAATGAAGCCCATGTCTCACAACACAGTGGACTACAGATATCGGTTATTCGCAGCTGTCTGTGCACACACACCTAATTTATACCATTGATACTTCACACACACACATATGATAGGAATACACACACATATCTAAGGCCAACATAATATAATATGTCAAACATACACACACAGAGACATGGAGAAGAGAAAGACAGACCAACAGAGAGAATCCCGTTATGAGGCCTGTCCCACCCACTAAACATCCCATAGGCCTATATCACATGATGTGCTGATGTCAATCCCTGTAGAAATACCTTTGGTTAGCCCTCAGCCCTATCGTGTCAGTGGTGCTTGTGATAACTGTGTAAAACTACAGTACAAATAGGTATCCATGTAGCAGTTGTAATCTCAGTCCTGTCAAATGTAAAGTTGTGTGTGAGTGTGTGTGTGTGTGTGTGTGTGTGTTTCTAGATGAATGTGGTTGAGGCCATTCACACTCACTAAACCTCCCTTACCCTTCCCTCAGCAGTGCTGCTGAGGTCACTCACCTTCAAAGATACCTTTGCACAGCTGTCCAACATATAAGCTCCATGGCACTTGCAATAACTGCGTAATACTATAGTGTAGCAAACTAGTTAGGTAGGAGTTCCAATCCTGATCCTGGTAAAGAGTGTTTGTGTGAAAGAGTGTGTGTATCCTTGTAGAGTCCTGATTTTGTGGTCATTCACACTTACAACACTTCCCTTACCCCTCCTTTAGCACTGCTGCTGATGTCACTCACCTTCAAAGATACCTTTGCACAGCTCTCCAACATGTAAGCTCCGCCGCACATGTGATAAATGTGGAACAATGTAGTAGCAATAACTACATAGGTAGGGGTTTGAATCACATTCCTGGCAAGTGTTTGTGTGTGTGTGTACATATGCCTACATATATATTTCCGTACCTCAAGGATTTTGGCCCCATTTACACCCAGTACACATCTCAGTGCCTGACTTTAGCAGTCCTGCAGATATCATCCACCTTAGAAGTACCTGTTGGCAAACATAAGCCATGTAAGGTCAGTGGTGCATTTGGTAAATGTGTAATATAATGGTCTGAAAAGAAAGGTTTGAAACTCACCCCTGGCAAATGTAAAAGTGTGTGTAGGGTAAAATATTGTTTGGATTCTCTCACCCACTACATCACCTAATGGCAGTATTTACAAAGGGCTGGTGATGTTCTTCACCTTAGAAGTACATTGGGACAACATCCATCCTTTAAGCTCCATGACGCATGTGATAAATGAGTAACACTGTAGTAGCAATACATAGCTAGGTAGGGGTTCAAAACGCAGTACCTGCAAGTGTGTGTGTGTGTGTGTGTGTGTGTGTGTGTGTGTGTGTGTGTGTGTGTGTGTGTGTGTGTGTGTATGTATGTGTGTGTGTGTGTGTGTGTGTGTGTGTGTGTGTGTGTGTGTGTGTGTGATCAGTGTCCTGTGCGGGGGTCGGTGTGATTGTGTAATAACAAGATCCATTGGGGGGGGTGGGTTTTGCTAAATGATTATGTTGAGGACCTAGTATATGTCCCAATGTCCACATTACAATGCCAACAGTTGTCAAACACTGTAGAGGTTGCTGTAGACAATCCACAGCCCTGAATATCTAGTGCCATGTGCAATGACTATGTGACAGTATGGATTAGTGAACAATATAGGCAACCCTTCTAATACTCAGGGACCATGCTCCACCCACGAATCATACACAAACACACTTGCCTAGACAACAACCAGTATATTGGTAGTTCCCCTCCATATTGTCTCACAGATAGTACCCATGGTGTGATTGCAGTGGACTACATGCCTGTTGACCACAACAGTGTCACTGACAACAGAAAGTACTTTGATGTGTTACATTTCCTGACTGTGTGTTATCCAGCAAGTTAAAGGACAGGGCATCCTGTTCCATCACCTCAGTAGCCCAATCAATGTGTACAGTAGCCCTTTTTCCATGTTTCCCACTGGATGCCTGCAACAACTGTAGAGTCTGGAAACGTACCCCACAAAGGGAAAACCATGCCTTATACACATGCCCCATATGGACAGACGCCAATAACTCCAATGAATACCCGTATCATACTGTCAATGTAGGTGCAATCACTACCTCAGTTACATAGCCAGGTCTCACCAAATGAGGTCAGGAATGCTACATCAGAAGATACCAATCTGTCCATGCAACATGCCCCAGAGGCCTCAAGCACACTTACACACATCAAAGAACATGCACGTGGGACATGTGCTCAACCCAGACACTGTCCATGTTATGGAATATAAATCACATACATGGGAAGCAGTGCACATCACTGGCCACCCATAATAGAAATCTGGATGAGTGGATGGAGAATACAATACCTACCCCTGGGGACCACTCCATTGACTATACTCCTGAGCCACACTGGGGACTATTTTCATGTGGTCTGATACCAGGGTATTCCCTTGGGCTAGCCTTGTAGAGCCTTCAGGCCCATTCACCTACTACATACCTATGAAGCAATGAACCTATGGATCTCAGTACTAGCAAATGTGTGTGTGTGTGAACAGTAACCCCAGTGTGTTTGGTTGATGAATATCCCCTGTGGCTGTGGTTATTAGCAATCGGTGTGTCCAAATCAGAACATGTACCATTCTCCATTCTAAAACAGATAATGTAAATCAACATATACATATGTACAACCCTCAGCCCTATAATCTGTGAGGCATATGCAATAACTGTGTTACAGACCGGGGATTACTGTGCACATACTGTACCCTGCCTATGACATGGTGGATGTGTTACCACACTGCCATACCCCATGGCCTTGCTGCAGGGCCACATCCTGGTGATACACAGATGCCTAGAACGGAAATGGGATACAGCATGTGAGAACGCATTCACTCAGCACTTCACTTGTGGGGGGAGAGAGGGGTAAAGCTGGCACTGAATGTGTTGCCAAGATTGTGGCCAATATCTATTGTCTCAGGATAGGTATTAGCATTATGCAGTAACTCGCAACATTTGTGTTTAATGCTGTGGAGGTTGTTGATGTAACTATCAAAGGCTGTTGTGACTGTCTTCAGTGTCTGCTGCATCCCTGCTGCCATACATGCCTGTTGGGGATTCCATGAGGGATCCAAAGTTGTGTTTGAGGCTAATAAGGGAGTTCAACAGTCATGAGACACCACCTTTCCCTGCAACAGTGTCCTCCCTCTGATGTACACTTTAGTAACGGCAGGGGAACATCATATTGTCTCCCAGTGTTTGGAGGACAGTGTCTGGGTTCTGTTGGTTCTGGCTAGTACCATGCATTCATATACCTATTCGTACTGTGCCTATGTGTATGATTTCACAGTCATGCAGCTATTTCCCATTGCCATGGGTGCAGTGAAGACATCCACCTCTGTTTTCATGGCTGCAAAGTCAGGTTTTGGTTTTGCTAGGTGGTCATCTTTGTGGGGGATGGGGCTGACATGTTGAGTTCCATGTTGATTACAGCCTATGTGAATCTCACCATGCAGAGATTGACAACTGTGGATGAGCAACAGTCCCATATTTAAGTGGTCAACACAGGTCATGGTTGTTGCTTCCTCTACCAGGGGTCAGTATGAATTGGTCTAGAGCAATGGAAATGATGAACCTCTTGACCTGCTAGTCCAATCTTTGCTGGAGAGTGCATAGGTCCACACTGGGTGATATATGGGTAACCATCACAGGTCTGAGTGTTTGGAGTTTAGAGAGGAGGGATGCCTGTATACATGAGGCAGTTGCAGCAGTGCCCCAGAATAGACAAGTGCACCAGGTTAATGGGTGAAAGCACAGATAACTGCCCTTCAAACATGCCAAGAGGGAAGGACATAACTAGTAAGTACTGGGGCTACATCTGTGATGAACGAGTAATGCTGATGGCTGCTAGGTGTGCCACACTTCTTGATACAATAATCTGGTGAAGTGCCGAGCCATAATGCTAATTGAAGTGCATGACAGAAATAACTAGCATGATGTATGGGTGGAACAAAAGGCAGACTACCACCTGTAATATTTTACCACAGCTGAGCAGTTAGCAGCTTTGGCCATGTGAAAGTTCAGTAAGCTCTGTCGCGTATGTGCTGTGTAACACTATAGTAGACATACATAGATAGGCAGGAGTTCTAATTCCAGTACTGGCAAGTGTGTGTGTGTGTGTGTGTGTGTGTGTGTGTGTGTGTGTGTGTGTGTGTGTGTGTGTGTGTGTGTGTGTGTGTGTGTGTGTGTGTGTGTGTGTGTGTGTGTGTGTGTGTGTGTGTGTGTGTGTGTGTGTGTGTGCGCATGTATGTGTGAATCATGTACTCTCTGGCTCATACCATTTTTGATCTGTGTACTACCCTTTATACTTCCCTTTACTCCAATTTAGTAGACCTGTTGATGTCATCCACCTTAGAGGTACCTTTGGAAGAGGTGGAAATGTATAAGCTCTGTGGTGCATCTGATAACTGCTTAGCACTATAGTAGGAATACCTAGATAGGCAGGAGTTCTAATCCCAATACTGGCAAGTGCGTTTGTATGTGTGCATGAATCATGTACTGTCTGGCTCATACCATTTTTGAACTGTATACTTCCCTTTACACTTCCCTTCAGTCCAATTTAGTAGACCTGTTGATGTCATCCACCTTAGAAGTACCTTTGGAAGAGATGGAAATGTATAAGCTCTATGGCACATCTGATAACTGCATAGCACTATAGTAGGAATACCTAGATAGGCAGGAGTTCTAATCTTAATGCTGGCAACTGTTTGTGTGTGTGTGTGAGGATCATATCATGTGTGGCTTATACCATTTTGATGTGTATACCATACACAGCTGGTGACCACCTCCCGCTGCCATTACTTTATATAGTGTAGTAACAGCATCTGCCTCACATGCAACAAGGTTAAACCATTATACAGTCTTCTGTACAGATGTGTCTGGAATATCCATATGTTTGAAACCTATACATGGTCGGAAGTGGTCTGTGTGCCTTAACAATGCCCATGTATGTGATATTATAGCCAAATAGGCCACAGTGAGTGTACTGACACACATGGCAGCATGCGGTATCATACCTGACCGAAACATCATGCTGATAGGAGGTCTGCTGCCCTCACAGGTGGCCAGCCTTGTAGGTGCAGTACATGAGTCCAGATGCTTGATTTTAAAAGTGAACTGTACCTGTTACGGGAAGAGGTGTGGACTATCATATTGTGGTCCTAATTAGTATATAGCAGGAACACCTTGCATCTTAAGAGGAGTGTGTACACAATTTATATCCACTATATACCAATAATGAGTCACGCATGACCTTACCTTAGGCCATTTGTCCAGCACAATTTGCTGGCCTCTGTCCAGACATCTTGGTACTGACAAGTTGTGAGGTATGCTACAGGAATGTTGAGTTCGCGTCAGATAGACCCCAGTGGTGACCACCGTGATGCAATACAGTTAACTCCAGCACAAGTGAACATCCACAACAAGCAATATAGCTATTACATAAAGCAATAAAGCTATTACTGATGGTTGTGTGCATGGTAAATTACATGCACTTCACATGCCTGGGGTATTGCCAGGCAACAGCAGAACAATGTCATGCTCACCAGCTTCAGACTGCTGTCCCATATGCAGACCAGAAGGTCCTAGGTAGTTGTGAGAGGGATAAATCCAAAAAAAGTGCCTGGGCTCGCTGTTGGTGATCCAAAAGTGTTTATTCACAATAAATTCCTCTCAATTATTGCACTCGAAACAGAAAATGTGACAAGATAAAATGAACGCTCTTCCATACACACAAAATACTGCGTTTTCGTCAAAAAGACTTCATCAGACAATCTAATAACCTTGACAACACATTTAAATACTAAACTATTTGATTAAAATTCATTTCATTGGTCCAAATACTTAACAATAAGTTCAAACACACCAATCAATGCATTTAATTCATTAATATTAATGCCATTCATATTAAAGTGCTTAGTGCTTCTTATTAAAAACTATTTAAATGTAAATATAAATATAAATATAGATGTATATACTCAACAACAAATTTATAATCATAAATACTTAACAATAAAATAATTTTAAAAAACCTACATTCGGATAGTTGATTATGAATAAAAGTACAAATACTTGATACTAAATCCTAAAAATATATATGGTGTGGGACTGAAAATTTTCATATGAATGTACTGCCATCTTGTGGCCAAATTCCAAACTACTCTTATAGTCTATTGGCTCTTATTTTTAGTAAAGGTGTTATAGTTAAGAAATCATTGATCCCAGGACTTGTGTTGGAATCCAGGTAAACCTGCCACCATAATTCCTTATTTTCTAGGATGTCCTCCCAAGGAGGATCCCACTAAAAAGAAACCTATAGCTGAATGGCTCAAACGAGACTTTCAATTTAAAGTGAACTGTAATAATAGTGTTGGTTGTGATGATAAAGAGACTTATGCAATGAAAATTTCTAGATTGGATAAAATGTTAATGAAATATAGAATTTTAAGTATTGAAAATGCTTATTTACAGGAATGTTTAGAGAGGGAAATTGTCCCTAAGGGTTTACGGGTATTCAAATACCCGAACAATGTACAGATAGGATCTCACTTCCATGAGTGTTTGATCAAAGTTTTTAATAACTGTGGGTTGGAAGTTATTAAGTTAATTGTAGAAGAAAATAATAATAAACAAATCGAGTTGGGGAACGAAATAGCAACTTTGGACGCTTGCATAACAACTGATTTAATTCATGGTATTAAAGAAGAAAATGAGAAGTATTTTTTAATGAGAAAGGAAATAGATATAAAGTGTGACGAGATGATACAGCGAAAGTTGGGGAAACTGAAAAGGGATGTTATGGAATATGAGAACCATACAAGTTACCCTAAACCATATTTTCAGACAAACAACAACACATATAAGGGGAAAAGGAATAATAATAGAAGGAATGTACAACATACAAATAGGTATGAGTCCAGAGAGGAAAACATATGGAATGAAGAAGGTTATGATAATGATTTTCCCCTCATACAGAAAGGTGGGATTATAAATGAAGGGAATAATAATCATTATAGAGAAAATTTTCAGAATTGGGGGGGGGGAGAGGGCAGAGGAGGTATCAATAGATACCCCGAACCCAGAGGTAACTGATATTTTTTCTGGGGACAAAGAGAATAACATAGTCAAACACACCTATCACAATTTTACTATTTACAATTTTAGTTCTCTTATATTAAACCCCAATCACTTTTCATTACTTAGTAAAGGTTTAAAATATATACCTAACAGAAGAGGGGATTACACGCGCACCATTCTGGATGTTAAGTTGTTTTCGAGGAAGATCAATTTGGAGATCATGGCTTCCAGGATGGGCTTTAAAAGAGAAGGAGGTGGAGAGAATATGTTGAGGAGAAAGTCCATTTATAACCCCCCATTAATCCCTCAAATAAAGAACTTTGAAAATATTATGGTCGACTCAGTGAGGAAAAAATACAATGCAAACTGGGTACATCATAATCTAAGCAAGAAAGAGAACGAAGTTTTAAAGGAATTAAGTAGTAACGCATCTTTGAGGGTTATGAAACCGGATAAGGGTGGGGGGATTGTAATTATGGATAGAATTTTGTATGAAGGAAAAATGAACACCATTTTAAGAGATGAAAAGAAATATACAGGAGTATCATTAAATGAAATTAATGTGGCTTATCACAGGATTGATTCCATTTTGCAAGATCTATTGGTAGAAAATGTAATAGATGAGAAAACTTATAAATATTTAGAAGTAAATAAACCTAAGATAGCTACCATATTCGGAATACCGAAAATTCACAAGGATATGGGAAACCCACCCCTCCGGCCTATAGTTTCGGCTGAGGGCTCAAAAACTGTCCCCCTAGCCAAATTTGTAGACTTTAAGACCAAACACATCTGGGTCAACAATAAATTAATTCTAAAAGATTCCTGGGATTTCCTGAGGGAATTAAAGCAGGAGAAGTATAGAGATGACATCAAGTTTATTACCATCGATGTTATTGATTTGTTTGGTTGCATACCACACTTGGAGGGTATGAATTTTTTTGAAGAGTCAGTGTTTGACGATGACTCATTAAGTCTAAATGACAAGATAGCGAGTGTGATATTAATGGACACAGTCTTAAAATATAACTTTATTATGTTTGATTGTGAATATTATAAGCAGAAGACTGGGGTATCCATGGGGGCCGCTTGTGCTCCCACTTACGCCAACATCGTACTCTCCAAATGGGAAGAGCAATTTATCACTAAGTGCAAATATAAGGAATTTTGGACTTTATACCATAGATTCTTAGACGATATTGTTATTTTTTGGATAGGAAGTGAAGAAAGCTTTTTGGAATTTATGGAATATATCAATCTAACTACCAAATTTCTGAAGTTCACCTATACTATCAGTACTGAGTCCCTGAAATACCTGGATATTGAAATATATAAAAGGGCTGGAAAATTCGAGAGTAAAATACACAGAAAGGAGACTTATGTGAACTCGTTTTTACATTATGATAGTGCACATCCCCTATATAGTAAGAAGAACATCATTAAAGGACAATTTGTTAGGGGCTCTCGAATGACATCCAATAATAATGATTTTCAGGAAGAATGTAAGATATTATACAATATGTTTAAAGAACGTGGTTACCCAGATGATTTTGTTGAAAAGTTAAAAAGTGAAGTAGAGGAAGGTAGGTTGGGTAGATTTGAACCTATATTAGGCAAGGGGGACAAGCAAAATTCAGGATTAGGGTACAATTCGGAAACAAAAAGTAAGAGGAGTGATCAAGATATTTATAGGAGAAGTCTGGTTGTAGAATATAATAGTTCGAACAAGAAGTTAAAGGATTTTTTTACAAAAGAATGGAATAAGTTTAGTATCCTAACAGACATAGAAGAGATACCCAAGATGGAACCTAAGATGGTGTTCAAAAACCCACCAAATATAGGTAAAATTTTAGAAAGGAGAAAAGAAGTATTTGGGGATAGAAATATTAGAAGGTGTGGGACATATAAATGCGGAAGATGCCAACAATGCCCATACATAATGAATAAGGCTGAAATATACTTAGAGAGTAGAAAGAAAAGGATCAGAAGCAGGACACATTATAATTGTGACAGCAGAGGGGTTGTTTATATTGCAATTTGTCAGATATGTCAGTCATTCTACGTGGGTAAAACCGAGAGATGTTTGAAACGTAGAATATACGAACACAGTTATGACATTCTGAAAGCTAAAAGCACTAATGCACTTTATAAACACAGTAATGTATGCCCTGCTGCTAAATATGAATTTTTCGTGTTGGACCAGGTTAAACCAGACATCAGGGGGGGGTCCTTGGGAGGACATCCTAGAAAATAAGGAATTATGGTGGCAGGTTTACCTGGATTCCAACACAAGTCCTGGGATCAATGATTTCTTAACTATAACACCTTTACTAAAAATAAGAGCCAATAGACTATAAGAGTAGTTTGGAATTTGGCCACAAGATGGCAGTACATTCGTATGAAAATTTTCAGTCCCACACCATATATATTTTTAGGATTTAGTATCAAGTATTTGTACTTTTATTCATAATCAACTATCCGAATGTAGGTTTTTTAAAATTATTTTATTGTTAAGTATTTATGATTATAAATTTGTTGTTGAGTATATACATCTATATTTATATTTATATTTACATTTAAATAGTTTTTAATAAGAAGCACTAAGCACTTTAATATGAATGGCATTAATATTAATGAATTAAATGCATTGATTGGTGTGTTTGAACTTATTGTTAAGTATTTGGACCAATGAAATGAATTTTAATCAAATAGTTTAGTATTTAAATGTGTTGTCAAGGTTATTAGATTGTCTGATGAAGTCTTTTTGACGAAAACGCAGTATTTTGTGTGTATGGAAGAGCGTTCATTTTATCTTGTCGCATTTTCTGTTTCGAGTGCAATAATTGAGAGGAATTTATTGTGAATAAACACTTTTGGATCACCAACAGCGAGCCCAGGCACTTTTTTTGGATTTATTGGTTTGTTTATAAGTGCTTATATCCGTTGTTTTTTCGTAGTTGTGAGAGGGAGTTATTGTCAGCAGATGCACATGTGGCCTTGGTACAGGATGGATGCAGCATGTCTGCACATTTACAGTACTAACTGCAATAATACACAATGTTCTGTCCTCACCATAGATGTGCACCTCTGTGTATTAGAAAACCCCATCCACAACTGCAATTGGACCTGACACATGCATGTAGATATAATACAGATACATGTATGTCTGATACATTAGTGTACTAATTCCCACTGGCCCTTACCTGCATGGTTCTCATCCAGTGTGTGTGTGTGTGTGTGTGTGTGTGTGTGTGTGCAGCCCACCTCCACAATTCTTCCCTCAGCATCATGGCTTGTACATTCGGCATGTGGCCCAGGTATGGTGAGGAGCTCCTTTGTGGGTGTCAGTGGGGGCTGGACCCTCACCTGTAGCTAGACAGTGCCTCGCTACAGCAGCAGTCCATTGATGGGCATGGCATTTGAGGTCAGTGGCCTGATGCTGCACATGCTCATAAGTTCTGCTGTGCAGGCCAGCATCATTTACCCCGTGGACCCCACTGTTCCACAGGGCAGTCCTCTCCCGCACATCTTCTACTCACCATCCAAATGACAGGGCATAATGTCCAGTCACATACTGGGTGATGATGTCTGTTTCCCCAATAGAGAATGCTAGTAGGTGATCATTCTGCATGTTACCTGGAAGGCATAAACAGGAAAAAGGTCACAGTACCTCATACGGTTGACAAAATGCACAGCAACAGTGGGTATTACTTGGAAATAATCCACACTACACCAAAACCCTCCAAGCTATCATGGCTATAGCAGCTTGCATTACACGCCTGCCCCTGAACTATCTTATTCCCCCCAATGTTGTACACTTGATTGCATAATCCTCTTACCTCCATTCATTTCTGTGTAGAGAGTTGACAGTGGGAATATTCCGTGTGGATGGAGTGTGGATGGTGGCAGTTCTGTGTTTGACTGAGATGTGTGATGGAGCTCTGAGCACATGCCTGAGGTAATGCAGGAGGCAAACACTGATGTTATTATGCCCCATGGAGATATGCTGTTATTGCCATCAGTAGGCAATATTTACATGCTCACCATTGCTGAGGAGAGGAGTGTGGTTGATGTGCATATCTCCCTGTACAAATGGGGTGGACAGGGTGGCAATGTTCCCAGCTAACCTGTGTGATGTAGGTTGCCTATATCCATGGCATGTGTGTATGAGGTGTTCTTCACCCCAAGTACAAGGTGAATTGTGTTGTTTCATCTAAGACTTACAACATATGTGGAGACACGGTTGCAGTCGTCCTTGGTGGTATGGATATGTCCCATTCATAGTCATAGTCAGCCTTAGAGGAAGTCACCTGTGAACTTACATGCTTGCTCAGATATAGGTGGACTTGCTTCAAAGTTGTTGCCTGCACCAATGTGTCCCTGTACAGCCAATGTAGCAACCTATTATGTGGTTTGTGTATTGCTGCTGTCTACCAAAGAGGATTACTCTACTTTGGGGAGGCTGGATATACAGGTCAGGTACTGCTGTGTCCATATAGCTACAGTGGATATGAAGGGTACAAACCCCTGATACACTGTCTGGTATTTGTGCAATTGGAACATGACACCACAATAACTCATTTCATAACAATTCCCACCTGTAATGTGACCTATAGCCTGTACGGTTCAACTGAAAACATAACAATCAGGTCTGTGAAAACATATGGAAATAATAGTCAGTAAGTAAGCCAGTAGAATGGGTGTGCACACCCTTAAACCAACGTGTTGTATATGCACCTCTTGAGATGGCTGCAGCATTCATCTGTCTTGGTCTGGACTCTAACATCATGGCACATCTTCACTTGGCTATAGTTGGTCACCTTCGTAGAAACCCCTATGATTGTATTTCAATGGACTTGTACAGGTTAGGGGTCACATAAAGTTGAGAAACATTATGAAATGATCTTCTGTGGTCTGATTGTCATACAGTACACATACCTGCCAGTCTAACAGAGGCATGTACACTTGTGATATCCACTGTATATAGCTGTGGATATATCTGGTAGTGGTAGGCATGGACAGAGGGTCATAACACAGGTGGACACTTCTCTGATTAATAGCTGAATATCATGCCTACTCTAGTACCCATATCAATGTCAGTGCACTGCAACAACCAGCAGCTGTACACATTTCTGTCTGTTGTATGCACTGACACTGATATTACATGTGCTACATGTACAACCTATGTACCTGAATGCTTGAAAGCCATGTAATTTAGTATTTTGCCTTCCAGCTGAACATAAGCATACATACATGTGCTCAGGGGATACCTGGTATAAATTTCTGTTGTACGTTAGTATGGCACACTGTAGTTACAGTCTTACCGCTCAATCATACATCTCAGCCTGTTAGAGCAGTACGTCTGGACAATGGCACCCATAAATGTGTGTGAATGGGGACATCAGTATTGATACTGTATTAATATAGCTGCACCATACATTAGTACATTGATTGCACAGTATGGTTTGACATCACTGTGACAACCTGGAAGATGTTGAGCAGTCATAAGTAGGCTATTATGTTACAATGTCATTGCTCACAGACCTGCCAGACATAACACAGGTATATGTGTCTGTGACTAAAGTTATCAGTCACAAATGTGCTTATTGTCCAGCAGAACACTATACAGTTGAATGTTATTAATTCAGGATATCACATGCAGTTCAACACATGTCTGCAACAGTACTTTACTATGCACATGCCCTCTATAGGTCTCTTAGCTTTACAAGGCAAACGTGTCATACTCACAATCACAGGTAACATGGATATGGAAAACATCCCATTAACTGGCCTAGCAATGGCACAGTCACAACTGGTTGACAGACACCCCTGCAGTTGTCATATATATCAGCTGTCCTTTCCCAGGGTGAGTCAGGCTCCTGAGCTGTGATCCTACCTCACAACCTCTCAGAGCATCACATCGGGACAATGTCTAAAATGATGGGGGGATAAAAAGGGACAGACTTGAAAGATTCCTGTTACAAACATAGGATGTTCATAGAATGATACATTTAGCATTACAATGAATATTCTTAAGGATGTGGAGTCTTAAAATCAAGTTTTTTTCATTACCTGATAAATTCAATCGTCAGCTATTTGCCATAAAAGTGCAGATCTCAGGAGGAACAGACAAAAATACATGATGGTAAAATGTGGACATTCTCTGAAGATCTGTACAGTTGAGAGGTATGTATGATATCTCATACTGCAAAGAGGGCCAGATACTATGGCCATAGCAGCTGTTTAGCAGGACATTAGTACAGCATGTCTTGTTGGGACA
>NC_056742.1:373725329-373775329 GCF_019279795.1 Protopterus annectens
TGTATGTATGTATGTATATCATTGCAGTACTCACAACTTTAATGATCATTGCTCTAATCATTACTTTACAGGTATTATTACAATACTCTATGGCCTTGGTTTGGGCAGTGGCATGTTTGTACACAGTGTATAATTCACCCTTCTTATAGCTAGTTTCTGCTTCTCTTACCTGGAAGATCTGTGGGGGGAATGGTTGTTAAAACTACCTGACTCTTTCTACACATATTCACAAAATCCTAGTTGAAATTATGCATACAACTTACTACCACTCCCGGGATTCTAACCATGGCTGTGTCTGCTAAAAATACAGCAATTTGTGGTTCATCAGAGTGAGCTATTGAGAAACTGTTGTCTCTTCCTTCATTGTTTTCTGTATAAATCTCTCTTGGTTGTACAATCTGACCTTGTAATTGCAACATTCTTATACACACATTCCTAGACATTTTTTTATGTAGCACAGTGTGGGAAACAGTGGTTAAGACAACATTACTATTCAGATATCAGATCTTGGTGAATGCAACATTTCAAGTCATACAATACCAGAGTAAACACAACCAGTCCACGATTTAAAACTTTATTGCCAGGTAGTTACAGTTCTCTTACCTGGAAGACCTGTGGGGGAATGTTTGTTAACACTACCTGAATGTTTCTACACATATTCACAAAATCTGGTTGAAATTATGCATACAGCTTACTACCACTCCCAGGATTCAAACCATGGCTGTGTCTGCTATAAATACAACAATCTGTGTTTCATCAGAGTGAGCCATTGAGAAATCGATGTCTCTTTCTTCAATGTTTTCTAAGTCTCTCTTGGTTGTACAATCTGACCTTGTAATTACAAGATTCTTATACAGACATTCTAGACATATTTTTATGTAGCACAGTGTGGGAAACAATAGTTAACACAACATTACTATTCAGATATCAGATCTTTCATATATCAGATCTTGGTGTATGCAACATTTCATGCCATACAATACCAGAGTAATCACAACCAGTCCAGGATTTAGAACTTTATTCCCAGACAGTTAAACTTTTATTTAAATATGACCTATATGGGACTATTACTGTCATATTGTCTGGTTTATTCAGTACAAACCATACATATTTTTTATACTGCCAGGTGACATTCTTCTCCTTTATATTTATTTGGTATGACTACTACAAGCAGGATTGTTACTCACGAGCCCCGCGACGCAGTCTTTGCAACCTACTGGCATGGGCTTCCTGGTTCGCAGCCCGCTCAACTGGAGCTGTAATGAAAATAGAGAAACATTTAGGCATACCTATCCATCACATACACAGGCTGGACTTTGGTAAACAGTTATTGCTATGAATACTTACACACTGCTGGGACATCTCCCGTCTGTCTTGTTTCTTGGACCCACTGTTCCAAGAGCTCCCTCTTCCTCTGTTACAAGTTGTCATAGTGGTGTCGGAACTGCTCACCAGTCCGAGGGATACCAGTGGCACTGGTGAGATCACAGGCGAGACTTTCCCAGGCTTCTGCTTTGTATTGGGAGCCCTGGTACTGGTCCTGCAGCAGTCTCACATCATGTTTTTTTACCAGGAGTCCTACCATGACTCCTGTATGCCCCAGCGCTGAGCCTGAAAGCGCATGCTCTGACACCTGCCATACTGCCTACAGTGGGGAGCTACAACCAGTTATGACGTGTATTCCCACCTGTGAGGTTTAAATACGGCCAATTTCCCACCCTTTGCCATGATTGGAACATTTTGAATATGCTGAGCTAAGCTAGACTATGGGCAAACCTGCTTAGCTAAGGTTGGCAGGCCTTAAAGGTGCAGGTTCAGCACTGCTTACCAATGGGCAAATCCACTTAGCTGGACTACTCACTGCTTAGCATTCATGTGTACACAATGTTTATACCCGGTTAGCATAGCTGTGCAATACTTAGCATTGCTTATGTTTTATTTTATTGGACTACCACCTGTATGGGATTGATTCATCATTCATTACATATTATAAATTTGTTTACCTTCCCTGACATCCCCAATGTGCTGTAATTACATTTATTCTTGTGTGACTATACTGTATGGGGCACTTGTGTTTATATGGGGGTTTCACTATTTTATTACACTGATACCTCACATCTGGGCCTAATATACTACTCTGGTTGGGAAATATAAGTTACTTTCTCATAAATATACAAATAAATTAAAGTTTTAATGATTACACATACAAAATGGAAATGGCTTTCGTGAAGCTTGAACCATGAATGACTACATGCAAGGCGTATGCTCTAACTGTTACACTATTGCACTTATGCTTATGCTGGATGTCTATTGCTATTTAACTTATCATGCCATTTTAGCTGGGCTAAACATAGCTAAGCAATGGCACACCCACGCAGCTACGCTTAAACTTTATTGCACATGTGAAAAAATATATATTTGTTGCGTTTTTTACTTTGTACCCTTCAGAATATCCATGCTAATGCTAAACCTGTTATTCTATCAACTTTCTAGGTTTGTAGGGACAATTGTCCCTTATGGCTTTGTCCAGATTTCTTACTCTGATGGGTTGAGAGGTGTGCGTTGTATACTTCTTACCCTGCCGAAAATTCATGCTAATGCTAAACCTGTAATTCTATCAACTTTCTCGGTTTGTATGGACAATTGTCCCTTATGGCTTTGTCCAGATTTCTTACCCTGATGGGTTGAGAGGTGTAACGAGCAATCTTGCTCTATTTAAATTGTCGTACGGCAATTCTGATGTGCAGGGGGTGTGTGTATTGTGAGAGCACTGCTCTCAAACACACCTCCTGCACTTGTACACAGAACTGCACTGCCATGCTGCACGGGAACAGTCCCTCCCATGCAGGAATAAGCTATTCCTGCACAGAAGTTTACTCAATCCAGGGGAGTATATAATGTGCAAAATAAAATTAGTGTCTAGGAGAAACTTACCTCCTGTAATTGAATTATTATGCAAGACTGGTCTAAATAGGTTAATAAATCTTATCTAAAATCTATAGAATAGTTAAGAATTATAAATCATTTGTTAGAAGTATTTATTGGGATTATTCTGCACAAATAAATAGCTCAGTCTTTACCTAAGATGTAAAAATGGTCCTGCAGTCATCAGCAAATATCACCTCTTCCTTATATTGGAAATGATTTACGTGGAAGTATCTGCACAGAGATTTATCATTCCTCATTTAATAGAAGTTATGATTAAAAAACAAGACTTTGTATGCAGGAGATATAAAACTACATTAAACACTGATTGACAGTATATGATTTTTGAATGTATTATTGTTCAACCTTTTTGGACGGAAATTAATAATTTTTTGCAAGCATTATGGTATGATACTTTTAATCTGACTAAATCCTTAGTTATATTTAATGTCCCAATTTCTAGTAACATCCCAAAAGTACAAAAACATGTTATTATGGGAATATTAGCAATAGCTAGAAAACTAATATCCAAAAATTGGAAAAATGAAACTAAGCCATCAATTATGCAGTTTATTAATATTTTGAAGTTGTTTGTCAAAATGTAATGAGAACTATGAAGTTGAGAACCACTAAAATTACTTCTTATTATAATTGCTGGTTGAAGCTATATACTTTATTAAAGCGCTACTAATGAATTATCTGTTGCTATAGATAGATTTAGCTATAAATAGATATAGATATAGATAGATATAGATGTATCGATATAGGTCTATGGATCTACTTTCAATCAATGAAAGTACGAGCCATCGAATCTAACTTATCTGCTCACTATCCACCAAAACTACAAGTCAATGAAATAACAAACTGCCAAATTCCTTTCCCAGGTAAAGGAACCACTGGACCATTATGCAAATGACATACAGCGGAAAACACAGAGCCCACTAAAGTGAGGACTTTGCCCCCCACAGCCCCCCTACTTAAATATAGCAAATCCAAGATCACACTACACGGGGAGAAGGCACAGTTCACCATGATGTTCCAGTGGTCCCTTTCCCTGGGAAAGGAATTTGGCAGTTCGTTGTTTCATTAAAATGCAGTTTCGGTGGATGAAGATTAGGTAAGTTGGATTTGATGGATCTCATTTTCATTGATTGAAAGTAGATCCATATGTCTGTATCCATCTATCTATGTATATATATATATATATATATATATATATATATATATATATATATATATATGTGTGTGTGTGTGTGTGTGTGTGTGTGTGTGTGTGTGTGTATGTGTGTGTGTGTGTGCACGCGTGTGTGTGTGTATACACTAACTATTAATTGATAAAATCAGACATAGTTTGATATATACATTTTTGTGACTAGTTATCTGTTATTTTATATGCTGAGTTTTCTTTTTCTTCTTGTTGTTTTATTGTTCTTATGTTAAAAATGTAATACATTTCAAAGAAATTATTAGTACAATGATAAAGCAGAGGAAGGAATACAAAGAATATTTTTAGTTTAGACAAAAATATGATATGATAGGATAGCTAATAAGCAAAATATTTTTGAGATATAACCTCTTAAAATGGGGGTAATTGTCTTATATCACCAACAAGTTAGTACTGACATCATTATACTCTTCCAGATCAGTACTGAAAGTAATTTTTGGGTATCAAGAATTTTTTTCAGAACAGTTTGTTGTCTAGTTATTCTTTATTTATTTCTGTATTTCATTGACTAAAGAAAAGTTTTGTAATCAAAATTACAGTTTTGTAATCAAAATTACTGTGTAGTTAATATGAAAGGCTCAAACATAAGTTTGGTAAATGACTGAATAATACTAATTAAAATAAATAATGCTCATAAAAGAGATTTGCTAATCAGATTTCAAAAATGGCTTATAAAGATGAAAATTTGGGGATCTTTTCATGGAGGTCCTGAATGGTGTAGAAAAGACATGAGCATTGTCATCAAAGCCATGAGTGTAGCCCTTGTTGGTACATATGGGGAAGCACATATACATGGACAGAGAGGTGTAAATGGCATTTGCAGTTACACAAGGTTTCATGTCACCACTGTGGGCAGGGTTAGGCCAAAAATGAAAAGTGTTGTCATTACCATGCCATCAAGAACTCAAACCACCCATGTGACTGTTTGAATAATGTCCCCCGTCAGACAGTGTAATATCTGACTGAAAGATTGGCATGATGATCAGCAGGCATGGGAGCATAAAGCGTAGAAAAATGCACAGGTTTATTGTAGAAGCAATGGTTTGTTGTTGTTCCCATCCATAAAGGTAGATCTTCCAGTTCCCCTACGAACTGTAGTCCAATTAGCTCAACCACTGTCCCTTGTAGTATTATGGGATGGTACTAGATAAGCTGCTACAGAAGGATATTGAGAGGTTAGCCCTATGTAGTATTCATAAATTCAGTTATGCATGCTGAATTTGGTTTCATGTTTTGAGGAAGCTACATCAGCATTAGATAATGGTTCCTGATATATGCAGGTGTGTTTGGATTAGCAGTAATGAGTACTATGCCCCATGTTGGTATCTCAGGCAGTTTATATCACTCTAAGGATTACAATCATATTATCCAGGGAGTTGAAGATTAATAGTGGGGCAGGACACAGATGGTGAGAGTTTTTGATATTATGTCTAATACATTATGTAGTACACTCAGTGTATCAGGGGGATCATTGCTGGTCCCTTTTTTTGATCTTCTTTTTACAAATAAACACCTACCAGAGGAATCCATGTATCTAAATTCATTGATATCTATAAGAGAGGAAGCTATGTGACTTGTAAGGAGCATAAGGTTGCACTCCACAATGTTATCAACAACCTTATGTCCTAGTGGCGAGGGAAGAGCATGTTCTTTAACATCAGCAAATGTTCTACCTTTAACTTCAGTAGACTCAGTCTTAAATTTGCACATGCTATGGGAGAAGTTTCAGATAAACAGCTGGGTTGTGTGGTGTATCTTCAACTATATGTATGCATATCCATGCTTGCTAAAGCTGTTTTATTATTCATCATACAGTAAAAGGAATTAGTAACGGATCTAACATAATCACGTTCTGTCTGATTTTATTAGCTAGATCTGTACACCTGAATAATGCAGACTTTTTTTCATACTATGCTAAACAAATTACCCAACTTGAAAGGATACAACATTTTACAAAAATGATGGCTTTGCAATCATATAACCAGGAACTTAGACTCAAACATCTTGACCTGATCTAATATATATATATATATATATATATATATATATATATATATATATATGTATTAGGGGGTCTATATTAAAATATCGAAACCTTACTTATGCGAATACCTAAATGGTGACACATAAATAGCAAACTGCGAAAACACCGAACGTCCTGAAGTGCAAAATTCAAAATATCAAATTGCCATAGTTGGCCAACCCCACCGCCTGCTACGTACTACTTACCCAAACAAAATAAATAATCCACACATCCCCATATCTACACTTCACCCATATATCCCATATCCCAATCAAGCATTCAATACACACAAATGTATCTAACTATAAACAAACAACACCCAACTACAGGAAACGTATAATTTACGTATACATTCAGCTACACAACTATATTACTATACATACACTTAACATAACCCTACTTCTAACCCTAAAGTAAAGGTTGCATGTATTACTATGTATGCACTTACCTTAACCTGCACCCTAACCCTAAGGTCCGTAACTATTGCACATTTACGTCAGGGAGCTATACCGGATAAGGGCCAACTATGACAATTCAATATTTTGAATTTCGCACTTCAGGACATTCGGTGTTTTTGCGGTTCGCTATTTATGTGTCGTCGTTTAGGTATTTGCGTAAGTGAGGTTTCGCTAATTTAATATAGACCCCATTAGAGTATTCCCCAAGGCTCAGTGCTGTTTGGTCCAGGACATATATAAGTGATGCCGTTTATCTCTCAGATAATTTCTGATACACTTCCTTGTTTGTATCATTATGGGGTATGTATGAAGCAGGAAGGCCTTCTTTGTTCAACAGTAAGGCAGAAAATAATATTTAAAATGAAATGTGTTGCATCAGAGCATCAGAATACAAATAACCTTTCTCTCCCTCTCCATACATTCCTTTTATTAATATCTCTTAAAGATATGATTAGTTTCCCTTTTTATTTGCAACACCAATGATCAAATACAGAATGGCATAATGCAGTGTTTAAATACTAGGATATAACACTAGAGACAGGAGTTTAAATCCAAATATGCCCAGCTCAGCATTCTGTGGGATCTGAGCCAACTCAGATTGCACACTTAGTCAAAAGAACAAGTCAGTAATTTTTCATTTATGATTTTTTTTTATTTTTGTATCATGTATAGAGTTAGAAGGGGAAACATTTCCAAATTCATACCCAGATCAGTATTGTATTACTATTGTTTCCCCTAACTTAGTGCAAAAGATGTATATAAAGCTCGGTCTATATCACAACGTCGAACTTACACAAGTTTGATCGTTGTAATATCGAACCGTTATGTTCGAAATCCAACAAAACCGAAAGGACAGAATAGCATTTTTTTTCCCTGGTGTTCCATGACAAAAA
Source organism: Protopterus annectens (assembly GCF_019279795.1). Classification (NCBI taxonomy): domain Eukaryota; kingdom Metazoa; phylum Chordata; order Ceratodontiformes; family Protopteridae; genus Protopterus; species Protopterus annectens. Next base: position 373,732,854 of record NC_056742.1, read on the forward strand.
AAACAAACAAAACAAAATAACCCTAAACCTAAACTAAAGTGGGGGGGGGGGCTTTGCATCCCACACCCCCCAACATGAGGGGCTGTGCCACCCACATCCCCCTACTTAAATATACCAACTCTGAGATCACACCACAGTGGAGGAAATAGCAAAGACCCGATAACGACCCACCAATTTTTTTCCCTGGGAAAAAACTCGATGTGCCGTGGCTTCGCTATTTTCCACTTTTGGACTTTAGGGTTCGATATTACAACATTCAAACTTGTTTCATTTTGACATTGTAATATAGACCCTATAAAGCTCTCCCAGTTTAAACTGTGTTCCCAGTGCATTCTTAGGAGTGTCATGCCTATACTGTATTGTACATCAGAAGGGTTCAGGTTATTTCTCAGAAAATGAACTTCACTAGTTTTCCTTGTGAATTTACATCTTATTCCATATTAATATAATGCAGTTATGTATTGTTACAGAATGTTTCTGTATAAATTCTTTTTTCATGCCAGGATTCTATATAACTAATGTTGCATCCTTACTGCCTTTTTATATTGTGTCACACTTCTCTCCCACTTAAAGATTAATATGTATGGCATGCCCATCGAGCTACGCGCTCGAGAGACTTGAACCTCAGCACTGAAATAAATAGGACATGCTGGAGGGACAGATTCATAACCCAGAGTCTCCCTTCACTCTGGAATAAAATCCCAGTCCAGGTTAGGCAGAGTCCCACATTGACTCTCTTCAAGAGGAATCTTGATGAGTGGATGGGAGATCGTAGGTTTACCCCGGCTATCACTTCTGTGTCACTGTTAGACAGAGGCACAGTATACTAACCTCAAAAAAAGGCATAGCAAAATTAATTTAAAATGGGTGGCGAAAGCCAAACACACTCTGGCTAGGCTTATAAATGCCCTAGGGCAGATAACCTAGTATGAACCTATGAACCTATGAACCTATACATGCTTTGCAGGTATTAGAATCTTTCCCATGTATTACCATGCACTTCAGGTTCTATGGTCATCTGTAAGTCTATATTTTTTAATGTCCAGAAACAATCAAATGGCATGTATGCTTAGCAGCTTCTTGAGTTTTGTAGACCTAGTCATGTTCACTCTGCTTCTTAAATGTTTTGTGTCATCTGCTAGAGCACGTTCCCTCTTCCAACTATTTTGCATAATTGTGCATGAAGAAAGTTAAAGGTTACTATCAGCACTAAGCTCTGAGCTACTCTGATTACCAATATGTTTAAATTATTTGTGTTTAAATGCAGTTTTCTGAGTTATCTTTTAAAGAGCTATATACCATTAAATGTATATATTTTTTAGGTTTGCTATATCGTGTCTTGTCATGTCTAAAAAAATATCATATTGCAGTATTAATCATTTTATTTATCCTTTCCACTCTGTTTAATTTTTATATTCTCTTTTAAAGATCGGTGAAAGGGGTATCAACCTCTCTGGGGGACAGAAACAAAGGATTAGCCTTGCTCGTGCTGTGTATGCCGATCGAGATATCTACCTGCTGGATGACCCCCTGTCGGCTGTTGATGCCCATGTTGGCAAACACATCTTTGAAGAATGCATTAAAAAAGCACTGAAAGGCAAAACAATCATTCTGGTCACTCACCAGCTCCAGGTAATGAGTCAGTAAATAAAACAGTGCAGAATGTGTTAAAACTTCAAAATAGCTATGCTGTATTTCATCCTGAGTTAAAAATAAATATAGCTTTGAGGCATCTTCCAAATTCAACTTTTTCAGACATTTCTATACTGAATAATGAGCTTTCTTGTTATTAGGAAGGCAAGCTGCAAACATGTCACAGAATATTTCTAAGAGTCCTCATGACAGGTCTGGCTGGAAACTGTTCTCTGTTCACACTGAGGTGCATATTTTTTTTCTCTTTGAAAATTTCAAAGCTTTAAAAGGAAAAAAAACTTGTTTTGTACAAGTATTAGGGAATGCATCCTATTAATGGGATGTTGACTTAGAATTCACTGTGATAAACATAGGGAGTTTTTCCTTTAATTGTATTTATTTATTTATTTATTTATTTATTTATTTGTTTGTTTGTTTTTTGTTAATTGTTAATAACACATGCACCCATTGCTTAAGGATTGGATTACTACAAATAAATGTTTCTGTACATGTGCATTTATTTAAATATATTTATATAGCTCTTGCCAGACACACTAGACAGACATCTTTGTTTTCAGGTATGATATAAGTAGAAGTAACAAAGTGAATAATTATTTAAAAAATCTGAATAAGAAGGAATGAATGCAGGAAGTCAGAGAATCACAACAATGAAACCTGATCAAAAGAAACTAGTGAACATATGTGACTATTTGAATATATTAGGACTCACCGGACAATAATCTACATCAAAGACTAATATGCAACATAGTTATTTTCACAACCTAAGGATAAAAACACACAGATGTAAGGAACAGTATTTTATAAATGAGCATTGCAGCCTTTTTTGTAAACAAGAGGCTGTGGAAGGTTTCTTGTGATTAAATGGAAATTAATTCCAAAGCCTAGCATCACAGAAGTTTTTTTAAACCAATGAACACACGGTTCTAACAGTAGGTGGGGATACAAATTAAAAACACCAACATCTGTGTAGTGCAGCTAAGGAGAGCATGGAGTATGTAAAATAAACATACATGGGATTCCAGACTTGAATGGAAATATTTTTAGATGATAGTTTGTGAAATTCTTATATTCCAAATCAGAAAAATTCAATTTAATTATTTTACCCCAACTTCTTACAGCACATTTATCACAGCATTATTTGAACTTTCCACACTTTCTAAGTTGTATAAAAGATAATGTTAACTACATATTATAGAACAGTTACTTACAGTTGCATATACAGTGTGAAACAAAATTGCATTCTATACCCCTTCTAAGAGGTAAGTTAAGTTTTTGGAAACAATTGCACTCTGAGACTCCTTTTGGATTGTGCCTGTTGTTTTGGAACTGACTGCTGTTTTTTTTTCTTTTTTTTTTTGTGATCATGGCTCAATGTAGTCTTACCTCTAGCATATATTATGTGTAAAAATATAGCTGGTAGACCTTCTTACAAAATAAATGTGGATGTACTTTAAAGATCAAAGAGAGTTAATTTAAAATACAGAATGGTTTAATTTACTGCAAATGAAGACAATCACCACAACAGCTTCCCAATTAATACGCATCTGTCTACACACACACAACACATACTGATGATTTCCAAAAGACAAACACTGATTAACGGAACTCACTGCATGAGACATCTGGACAGACAACATTCTTTTGGCACTCCCGCAGATGGTGTGCAGTAATCTGTTACGCCCGACTCTCTGAATGATCTAAGACAAAAGTATGGAATGAAAACAAGGCACTGATTCTGCCTGATAAACGACTGTACCCAGAATAAAGAGTTACAATTCAAGTCACTAGAACATCACAAGAAATGATAGCTTAACCACTGAATCTCTTAGCCTGAGAATGCTTCAAACACAGCTAGCGATGCTGATCGAGAGTCACATCTCTTTCTATATGGCTTTCTTTTCCTATATTCTCTTTTTGCTCAAACCTTTTTCTTGCTTGTTCTCTTTCCTAGTATCCTGTTTTTTGCTAAATGCTTCAGCGGGAATAAAACGTAATAAAACAGTGGTGAACAGTCATTGAGACCTTTGGGCATGGCAAGACCACATTCACCTCCTTCCTGAAAGAAAATATTTGCTGGCCCATCAGTCTTAAAACAGATGAGACATAATATTCCATTACCTTTTTTTTTCATTTCATTCTAACTGAAAGACAGTACACATTTTTTTCAGTTCCACACATCTCAGTCTGATATAGTAACAGCAAAAATATTTTTAATGTTGTAAATCATTGATGGTGTAAAAAAATAAAAAAGACAAAATCAGTATGTACAAAAGCACCAAAACATTATGACCTGACATGATTACAGAGTCTGCGGTAAACCTTTATGGAAAAAAGCATAAGTTATAGAATCTCATACATACATACATACATACATACATACTGCTTTAAGCATGTTGGTCTCTGTGTCACTTTCTTAAAGGCTCTGGTTTCAATCTACTTGGAGTGCATGGAGGTCTGCAATTATGTTCTAAAAATGAAAAAAAAGACAACCTTGTTAAGCAGTTTTCTGATTTCAGAAACATGCTTAACAAGCTTTTGTTAAGTACCCCAAGTGCTGTTAGGATTGGGTCACATGCTAGTAACTTACAGGGGACACAGATGGCTGACAAAGAACAGCAGTAGACATTAAAGCATCTTTAAAAGCTGTTAGATACTCCATTCTGGTGCGGTTATAAACCAAAGGTATGACAGAAAGAAGTGTCTAATAAAAAGAAATTCTATCTGTGTTGTCCATCTTCCTCAACTGTTGGGTTCAGATCCGATCATCGGATCTGACTCAGTCATTACTTTAGCTTGTGGCCACAAAAAAAAACTCTAGAGCTTCTCCCTTACCCATAATGCAGCAACCCCTAACATACCCTAGATCTTATTTGCAGTTTTACCAAAAGTAAGATGTACTAATATATATATTCTTTACAGAGGAAACTATATATGGAGCTCAACATAAGGGACAGTGGTGTCCTTATGTGCTCTTGTTCTTACAGAAGTCATCTGTGAAAAAGATGGAGGTTGGTGAGTGGGAAGTTGAGGAAGAATGAAAATGGACAACATAGATGGAATGTTATGGTAAGTACATAACATCTTTATCTGATGTCAATTTTCATTCTATCCTCAACTGTTGGGACAGAGTCCCCAGTTACCTAAATTCCTGGGTGGGCTCTAAGAAAGAATATTCCTGAGCCCAGCTGAGCCAATGGCTGCTCTTCCCTTCAAGCCCAGATCCAGTTTGTAATGAGTGATACAGGTATGAGGAATGGCCCAAGTTGCAGCTGCACATATGCCATCCATGGGAGCTCTAGAGAGAAACATGCCATGGACCTAGCTGAATGAGCTCTTAAAGGTCTTGGTAAGGATAGACCCAATTTGTTGTAGATAAATGATGTACAATCCATCTGACATCTGGCTAAAGTTACCATTACCAATTATTTGCCCAATTTAGAATGTGTAAAAGAAACAAATAATTGATCTGTCTTTCTAATTTATTTTGTTCTAACTAAGTAAAAATGTAATTGTCTGTGACCATCCAATAAGTGCAACATATATTTGCCTTTGCTTGTAAATTTGGGAAAGAAAAAACTGGCCGATTAATGGACTTGTTAATATTGGATTCTGACACCACTTTAAGAAGGAAAGAAGGGTTGGTATATAATGATACTCTATCCTTATAAAAAATTAAGTAGGGAGGTTTAGAGGACAATGCTTGAAGTTCCAAAACTCTTCTAGAAGAGGTAATGGTCATTAGAAGCATAGTTTTCCAGGTCAGAAATCTAAGACCACATTTTGCTACTGGTTCAAAGGTGGAATGAATTAAGGCCTGCAGTGCCAGATTTAAATCCCATTGTGGACTAGGATCTTTATAGGGAGGTTTCAGTAGGAAAGTGCCTCTCGGGAAAGTTTTACAAAGCTTAGATGAAGCCAAGGAAGAATTCTCAAATCCAGTATGAAAGTTGGAGATTGCTGCTAACTGAACTCTAATTGTTGAGGGGTTAGCTCCTTCGTTAAAAATTGTTGTCAAGAATTCGAGCACAGTTTGCACAGGAACTGAAAAGGGGTCAGTGCGTTTCTGATGTGCCCAAAAACAGATTTTTTCAATTTACTTGCGTAAAGTTTTCTTGTAGAAGTCTTATGGTAAGTTAAAAGCATATGACAGACAGGGGAAGAGAGCATTGGTTGTCTGGCTATTAGCAGAATTGGAGAAATCATACTGTGAGCTTGAGGTTTGAGATGTCCAGATGAATCCTGCCTGTCATGTAAGACAGGAGGCCTGGAATCAGATCCAGAATCCAAGGTGGTTAATACAGATGAGACCAAAGGAAGGGAACCAAATCTGTCAAGGCCAGTAAGGTGCAATGAAGATGAATTTGCTCTTCAACTCGGCAGCTTTCTGCAGAAATTTGGGAATTAGGGGAGTTGGTAGGAAAACATAGAGGAGACCGGGGGGGGGGGGCAATTGTGGAGTAGAGCTTCCCTCGTTGAATCCCCTAGTAGGGGGACCAGGGCAAAGAAGCTGCTGCACTTGTTTTCTTAGGGGAGAAGCAAAAAGATCACAGTAAGGCTGGCCCCATTGATGGAAAATCATTTCTGTCATGTTCATGTTGAGAGACCACTCATGAGGTAGTAGACTAGACCTGCTCAATTTGTCTGCTATCACATTGAAGTTCCCTGGACTGTGCATTGTTATTAGAAAGGGTCTATATTATATCCTTGAACACTTAAAAAAGTGAACGCTGATTGATCGAACTTATTTTCGTGAAACTGCAAAATATCAAAGCAGCAGAAATTCAAAATTTTTCCTAGGTAAAGAATTTGGTTATCCGTTTCTGTTGCTTCGGTATTTTCAGTGTTATGGTGAAAAGTTACCAGTCGGATTCAGGTAAGTGTGCGATTGTGTGGATGTGAGTGTTAGGGTGACTTAGGTGAGTTAGGGTTAGGGCTCGGGTTTGGTGTGTGTGCGATTGAGTGGACATGAGTGTTAGGGTGGATTTAAGTGAGTTAGGGTTAGGGAGCGGGTGAGGTGAGTGTGCGATAGTGACGGACCTTAGGGTTAGGGTTTGAGTTAAGGTAAGTGGGTAGTTAGTGGTGTGTGCATAGTTTAGTGTAGGGTTAGGTATCAGATTTTAGGTGTATGTGTGTGGATTTCTGTTTGTTTGGTGTGCTTGTGTTGTGTGTATGTGTTTTGGATCAGCGATTTTTTTCCCTGGGAAAAAAATCGCTGATCTGACAGTTCGAGATTGTAAGCTTTTGCTTAAATCAGGTCGATCAATCAGCGTTCGCTTTTTTAAGCGTTCGATGATATAATATAGACTCATTAGAAAGCGGTTGGATGAGATCACCCATTGCTACACTCTGAGGGATTCATGACACAAGAGGTAAGATCTGGCTTCCCCTTGTTTGTTGATGTACCGGACTACAGACTTGCTGCCTGTCTGAACTGCAATTGTCCTGAAAGGGAGAAAAACTTGAAAAGCCTGCAACACTAAGACCACTGTTCTCATTTCCAGGACATTGGTATGCATATTGGCCTCTTCAGGGAACCAAGTGCCTTAGACTTTCTTTCACAGGAAGTGCCCCTACCCAATCTGGGAAGCCTGTGTGGTCACTACAGCCTTGGACTGAGGGAGAATGGAAGGGCAGCCTTGTAGAATTTGGTCTGATTGAATCCACCACTAAAGATATATTTTGCATACCTGACTGATTCTTTTTTGGGCTGATGTGTTGTGTTGATAAAGAATTGACCGTTGAGCTGCTAACATCCATTGAAGAATTTTCATATGAAATCTTGCTAGATGAACTAAAATAATGGCCACTAGCATTGGCCCTAAAGCTTGAAGAATCAACTGGGGTGGAATTTTGGTACTGTGAATTATTTTCTTGACCTGGAATCTGATAGTTTGCACTCTTAAAAGAGGAAAAGAAGCTGTTAATGACATCGTGTTAAAAATTGTTTTCTATGAACTCCATGTTTGAGATGGTTGTAACAGACTTGTTGTAATTTATGGTTATCCCCAGATGAGAGCAAGTCTGGAGCACCTGATCTCTTGGTCTGATTAGGAGATGCCTGGTTATGGCAGTAATGAGCCATTCCTCTAAGTATGGAAGCACTCAGAATCCCTGCAGTCTCAAATGAGCTGCTACCAACTGCTATGCATTTGGTGAACACCCTGGGGGCTGTGGTGAGGCCTAAGGGCAGTGCTCTGAACTGGTAGTGACTGACTCCCAGCTGGAAGTGTAACTACCTTCTGGACTGTCTGTTCATTTTGTGATAGTATGCATCCTGAAGGTCTAGTCAGCAAATCCATTTGTCCTTGCCTAAAAAAGGCAGACTGGACTGAACCTTGACCATCTGAAACTTTGTGTCGCTGAGATCCAAAATTGGTCTCCAGTCCCCTGTTTTTTTGGCACTAAAAAGAATCTTAAGTAAGTTCCAGATCCTATCTGGTCTGGTGGGACCTCCTGGATGACGCTTTTTTTCTAGCAGCTTTTATATTTTTAGTGCTGCTGCTTTCCTCTGACTGGGTGGAACATCAGAAAATTTGCATACAGATGGAGGTGGAAGGAAAAAGGGAATTATTTAATCCCTGGAAATGATCCTCTGCATCTGGGTATATTTTGTGATACCAAGCCAGTCTCTGTGGCAGGGATAATCGACCTCTGATTGCCTCCAGAGGAGGACAACTGGGGCCTCCTTCAGGATCAATGGTAGGATCTGTTGGAGAAGGAATCTCTGGACCCCAAGTTCTGCGATTCTCCTCTGCCACATGAGCGTCGTTGTCCATTTGAGTTCCCCCCTCCACCCCTGGGGGAAATATCTCCACATGGATCTTGAAAAGGATGCTGGGACTTTCCGAATCACAGTTTTCAACTGCTTCATTGATTCCTAGAGAAGGATCTTTGAGGAATCAAAAAACTTACACCTACTGTAGAGAGGGTCTTTCCATCCTTTTCACTCCTGGAGAGTGTGTCTTTAACTTTAGGGCCAAACAACAAACTTCTGCCAAAGGGTGCATTGATGAATGAGTGCTTGAAGGGCTCCACAAAATCACACAAGTGCATCCAGGTATGCCTCCTAATGGAAATACCTGAACTCACCACCCTTGAGGCACCTTCAGCTGCATATGAGATAAGCGTCATAGATGAATTAGAAATAGACTGCAGGGTAGCCAGCTGTGAGGCCACCAAATTCTGAGTCTCAGCAGTAGTGCTCCCAGAAAGGGAGTTTGACAGTTCCTTTCTCAAGTCCCTTTGTAGTCTGGTAAAGTGTGCCAGGTGATTCAGCCACCTAATGGCAAAATTCACTGAAGCATAAACACACTTCCCAAATCTGTCCATTTAACTAGACTCCCTGTTAGGGGGATGAATAGAGGAACTCTGCTCAGCAAGTTCCTTCTTTGTGGCACCACCACAACCATAGCATCCGTGGACACTCCTTTGCTCCAGAATTCCCTATCTACAGGTGGAGACAGTATCAGATCTGGTCTCTTGGGGATTGGCTCAACTGAGTCAGGCTCCTTCCACGATCACCTAGAGATCAAGTCAATGAGTTCATCAGTGGGTGGAGTAACCCAGGAGGTAGACGGTCTAGCCCCAAGGCTGTATGCCACTCTTTGGGTACATATCCTGTAGTAAGGCTGAGATTGAACAGTAGTTTTATGTTTGGGTTTAGCTCTTCTTGGAGTTCATGTAGGATGCAGCCCGGGACACCGTCTGGTCCCATTGATGCTGTGTTTTTTGCTTTGGAGAGGGCGGCTCTTACCTGAGCATCTGAGATGTCAGGGGGGCAGCACTCTGCTGGGATAGATATTTGCCCTTTTGGTGGGGGGGGGGGAGTTTGTGCTGAAACTGTCAGCTAGGATGTTGGCAATGTCTGTGGGTTTGGTGTATTTTTTGTTATTTTGGACTAAGTTTGAGCATATCTAGGAATTCCCACCCAGGTTCCTAACATAACTAAAGAAAGCCTTGTGATTATCCTTAGTGTCCTGTGCAATTTTTCTCTCGAAGCTGGCCTTAGATGATTTTATAAGTGCCCGTAGTTTTTTTCTAATACTGATCAGAGATGCCTTCCCTTTTTGGGATTTTGCTCTATCATGTAGTAGCTTCCTCCTTCTATTGTATAGTTTGTTTATGGCTGGGGTCCACCAGACAGGACGTCTGCCTTTGGAGGATTGGGTCTTGGTTTTATTTGGGATTGCATGATCCATGCATTCCTGAAGGTGATCATAGAATGCGTTTATAAAGGATTCTGCTGTCTGGGCCGTATTTTCCACAGGCCCGCAGGCTTTGAAGAATTCCACCTCGGTCTTGAGGAGTGTGAAATTTGCTTTAGAGAGGTTTTTCACTGTGGTTTTCTGGGCAGGGGGTGGGGTCAGGATGTGAATATCCAGTAAGATTAGTTTATGGTCTGATCTTACCAGTGAGGGATACACTTCTGGTCTGGAGCATAGAGTCCCCATGTTGGTGATGATCAGGTCCAGTATGTTTCCCCTCTTGTGGGAGTGGTAACAAGTTGTTCCATAGCATTTGAGTTTATAAATTCTAGGAACCTTTGGGCTAGGGTGTTGGAGCTAGAGTAATGCTCCCAGTCTATGTTTGGGTAGTTGAAGTCGCCCAATATAATGGTGTTTGGAGAGACCTTCATATTTTCCAGTGTTCTCAGGAAGGCCGAGTGGGGTTCCTGGGTTTGGGAGGGTGGTCTGTAGCAGGCTATAAACTGGAAGGCAGTTTTACCCACTGTTAGTTGCACATGGATAGTCTCTGATGCTTCGTGCTGTGCCACCAACCTGGAGGTGTGGGTATCTTTTATGAATATTGATACTCCCCCTCCTTTTGTGGTTCGGTCCAAGTTTTGGGGCCGAAAAGCATGGTATGAGGTATAATCTGGTAGTGCTGGGGTGCTCTCAGGAGCCTTGAACCAGGTTTCTGTTAGTGCACAGATATCGATGTTCTCCATGCTAAGGAGAGTTTTGAGTATGTGCATCTTGAGGTTTAGACTTCTGGCGTTGAGTAGCATTACTCTTAGTTTCTTATCCCTTGTGATACCTATGGAGGTGGGTTTGTCTTTTAAGCCTTGCCTAAAAAAGGCACTATAGGGGTAGCAAGAGCCTTTGCCAATATCTGAAAGCCCAGGGGTGACAGGTGCAAGCTGTCCCTAGCGAAGCATCATGGCTTGTCGAGCATGTCATCCCAGGCTGACAGGCATTGGATCCCCTTTGAATGACACCAATACTTAAGCCAATTGTTGAAATTGATCATCTTGTCTTCATATTGTGGCATCATTCTTGGTGAGGGTAAGATGCTACTCAAGGTCAGGGTCATACCAGCCTGGGCTACATGCTCAGAGAGCTCCTCTATGTCTCTTTTCATGTAGTCCAGGGAGGTACATCTCAGGTCATTCACACCAGCATGGACAATGACTGAGTCATATTTGTACTTGCCTTGGAGTGACCTGAGTGCTTGTGTTATGTGGCGGATCCTAGCGCCCGACAGACAGCTCACCGTGACCTTCTCCTTGTTCAGCCTGGTGAGCGGGACATCAGTGTGCCTGACGATAGAGTCACCTATTACAAGTGTATCAGGTGTGTTTAGCCTTAAGGGCTGTGACTGTTCAGCACATTGGCTTTGTGAGCTATGTGTTGCACGTGTTTTGTTTTGGGGTAGCGGTTGCTTGGGTGTCTGCTTTGGAGGTCTCTGCTGCTTGGCAGATTTTTATTTAGAGTCTCCGAGTATGTTTTTGTGTGTTTATGTGTTTGGTTTGCTGTCGTGGTAGGTCTATGTGAGACTGGAATTGTAGTGAGTGTGGTTTCCTTCTCCTCCTGACTGGTTACGCCAGTACTGAGTTGAGAGAGCTTAGCCTCCAGTTTGGCTATATGGTTGCATCTCTCACATGTGTTGGAATTTGTTGGAAGGAGGAGAGGGTTGTCTGTGCACATGAGGCAGTTGTAACATTGCCTCAAGATTCCCAGATTCACCAGCTGGACCGGAGAGGAGATTGACAACTGACCTTTGGACATGCTAGAATAGTATTAGGAATTCCTTTATAATTGAAAAAAAAGGGCCAATGGGGAACAAGGTACTCAAGGGGAGTTTGTGAGGGTGTAGTGCTTTTAATTTTTTAGTGCTGACTTAGTGAGCAAGTGCCAGGTAACTTAAATGCAATGTGTTACAGGTAACTTAAATGCAAAAACAACAAATAGTAACTTTCTTTCAAGTGAAACAAGGAAATAAGTACAGTAAGCAATGCAGATATCACTAGGGATCCACAGAAGCACTGAAAAGCCGCGTTTTAGGTGAAATTAGCGTTTCAGGGAAATAACAAGCAAACAAACAACAAGCATACAAACAAAGCTAGATTCAGCAGGCCTGGATCTAGTCTATGCTACAGCAAACAAAATGTACCAATTTCAGTAAGAAACAGTTCAAATATGCAGGCACTATAAGCCTTTAACCAGAAATTCCCAGCTCAGAAGTGCAGAGTCCAGCCTCTCCTCCCACAAGAGTGCAGACCACGAGCATCTACTTCTCAGAAGTCCAAGCCAACACAGAGGGACTCTGGCTGGCTATGTTCGTAGATGACTGCAAACTGGGAACTATTATTAACTTCCCAAGTGATTCAGACATCCTAAAGAAAGGCCTCACTGAGACCAATGACTAGTGTCAAAACCATGGCCTTAAGCTTAATTCCAAAAAATGTATCATCATCCCCTTTGGGAAAAACTCAGTTCCCACTAATTATCACATCGATGGGAGTTCACTGAACACTGAAGGCAGTATAAGAGATCTGGGGACACAGGTTGACAGCAGCCTCTCCTTCGACCACCGCATTGCCACTGTGGTCAGAATGTCCTGCTATGTGGCACATCTCATTACCAAGGGTTTTTCATCCAGGAAGAAAGAGGTCATCATTTCTCTCTACTCTTCCTCATTAGACCAGTCATAGAGTATAATGCCCATTTGGCATGTACCTCACTAAACAGCTGCAGAGGCCACAAAAGTACCTCACAAAGAGGATACTAGGCCTTAAACACATGTCCTACATGGACAGACTCATAAAACTCCAGCTATTCTCTGTCTCATATTGTCTACTAAGAGGTGATCTCTGCTTGACTTACAAAGCCATGTCTGACCCAGGCCTGTTAGAAATGCTACATCTAAAGAAATCCCAATCCCTCTGCACCACACACTCCAGAGACCTCAACCTTATAATCACAATCAACAGAACATGCTGGAAGGACAGGTTCATAACCCAGAGACTACCCATGCTCTGGAATAGACTTCCCATACATGTCAAGCAGAGCACCTCACTGGCCCTCTTCAAGAGAAATATTGATGAGTGGATGGGAAATAGAAAGTTCACCCTGGGGAGCACTCCACTGGCTCTAATTGATACAGGCACTGGGAACTAACGTCAGGTGGCACAATGCCAGGGCACATCTATGGGCTAGGCTTGTAAAGGCTCCAGGGCCATTAGCCTAGCACACACCTCTGAACCTATGATATGATTCTTGTTTACTTGTAATTCTTTCTTTTCATTCAGTAACAAAAATTTAGATTTTGACTTATTAAAGTGAAGACCCAAAGTTATATATTTTTCAACTAATAAATCAAATTCTTCCAGTGTTTCTTTGGAATTAGATAGTGTGAAAGTATTTCATCAGCAAGCAGCATAATTTTAGAGTTATATTGATCATATATATCCACACCTCTTATTTTTGAATTATTGCATATTAAAATAGCAAGAATTTCAATAGCCAATGCAAACAAAATAGGTGACAAAGGGCATCCTTGTTTAGTGCCTTTGATTAAACAAATAAATTCTGAGGTAAAAGGTCCTAATTTGACATAAGCTAAATTATTCTTATATATATATATATATATATATATATATATATATATATATATATATATATATATATATGGCCAAAGGAAGGGGGCAAGTCAAATAAAACTAGAATTTTAAATAGTCCCAATTTAAGGAATAAAAGGCTTTCTCTATGTCTAATCCAAATATCAGTGCTTCTTGATTTTCCCTATTTAAGTATTCAATAAGAGTAAGTGTCCTTTTGATATTGTCATGGGTATGTATATTGTAAATAAAACCTGTTTGATCATTGTTAATTATTTTATATAGAGGAATTTTCATTCTCTTAGGTATAATTGACATAAATATCTTATAATCATTGTTTCATAAGGATATTGGTCAATATGAGGTACAAAGGTCAGGGTCTTTATTTTCTTTTAGAATTGGGGTAATTAAAGAGTATCTCCAAGAAGGAGGTATTATTGTGTTTGAACTTCTAGTAATGTTTTGTGAAAAGGGAAAATTATGGATGTGGGAAAAAGTTTGTACATCTCTATAATTATACCATCCAATCCTGGAGCTTTACTGGTTTTGCTTTCTTTTATCTTTTTAGCTATTTCTTTATATGAAATGGGCCTTTGTAGATCTAGCGTTAGTTCTTCAGGGACTTTTTTTAGTTTAGTAGAAATTGCTTCCACATCCAATTGATCAATAGAAAAATTTGCATTTTTGGAATGTTCAGCATAATGATGTCTAAATGCATCGAGAATATCTCCTATATCTGAAACTCTCTTTCCCAATCCTTCATGTTGAATATTAACAAGGGTCTATATTAGAATGCCAAAACCTCACTTACGTGAATAACGAAAGGCCAACACATACACAGCGGACCGCAAGAACACTGAACGTCCTTAAGAATGAAATTCAAAATATCGAATTGCCATAGTTGGCCAACTCCACCGCCCGCTATGTACTGCTTACCCAAACAAAATAAATATGAATATATTACTATATATGCACTTACCTTAACCCGCACCCTAACCCTAAGGTCAGTAACTATTGCACATTTACGTTAGGAAGCTATACCAGATAAGGGAATCTCCTACTGAAGTTTTACCTCACAAAACATGGTATGGACAACTATGGCGATTCGGTATTTTGAATTTCACGCTTAAGGATGTTCGGTGTTCATGTGGTTCACTGTTTATGTGTCAGCCTTTCGGGATTCACATAAGTGAGGTTTTGTCATTCTAATATAGACCCTATTAACAATATTATTAGTTTTGGGTTGTATTTTAATCTGCATAGCTAGATTATGTAAGTGCCTAGAAGTAGCCAAAGAGTTTACTTTTAATCTCTATAATGTTAAATTAGTTTTGTGGGTTAAAATTTCATTATACTTCTTATTTAATTCCTCTATTTTCTTTTTAGTATCTAGGGAGTTTGGGAATTTTCCAGAATTCACTAATAAAAGTTGAGATTGCAGTTCTTGTAATTCGGAATCCAATTCTTTAACTTTATTTTTGTACCAACTAAGGGTTTTGCCAAATATATAGGCTTTTAGTAAATCCCATATCATGACTATATTAATTTCTGTGGTACAATTAATATCAAGGAAAAATTGTAGCTCTGACAATAACCAAGGTTTAAATTCTTTGATTTTTGTAATATATGATGGAATTCTAGAAGAAAAAAATAATGGTTTAAACTCAATTTGGAATTTCAAAGTAAGAGTTAACAGAGAAATCTAGGACGAATATTATTAAGACATGTTTTTTCTTGTTTTTTTCCTTTTTATTTTATTTGTTATATATGCAGCTACCTCAGTGACTTAGTTGATAAAATCTGTACTCTGCCTTATATGTGCTGGTCATTTGAAGAGGGGTACTTCACTCTTAAAGGCTTCTTAAGTATTCTTATGTATTTTGTAGAGGTAAAACCCCTTCAAAAACTCAAACCCACCCTATATTTATATTTGTCTATTTTTTTAATATTTACTACAACAACACAACATACAAAATGTGGACCTCGCCTGAAGTTCTCTTATCTCATGTATCAGTGAGACCTCAGTATAGTGATGGGGATAGTTGCAACAACTCTTTATGTTTATGTATTCAATTTGGTAATGGAAAGCTCTCCATTAACTTTTTACCACTTGAAGAGCATGGTTTATTTTAATACTTTTTTATGCATTACAATAATTATGCACACTGGAACTAGGGAACTTGTGCAGGATGCCCTGCTCATGTGGCATCCATGCATCTGCACTAAAGGCCACACTAGGGTCTTCCCTTCCATTTGTCTGTTCCCTACATCTCACATTCATGTGCAGTCTCTTCTAGAATACTCTTCAGCTTGTTTTCTTTTGGTTAATCTATCTAACCCAACAAGGATCTAAATATTCATAGAAGTTATCTCAAAATATATAAATTTGTTTCCTACATCCATCTGCTGTTTGCCTTTCTTCTAACTTTCTTCCTGCCCATGAAACTCAAAACTCAAAAATCTAAAACAAAATTCACAAATACTTATCTCAAACATTGTCTTTTATCTTATTTTTCTGTTTTCTTTATGTATCTCTCTAGCTGTGCTGTTTTCCTTTAACATCTTCCGCTTTATTATCTCGTCTGCTTTGGACCGTGTTAAAAGAATCCGCTTCCACTCCCCCTTTCTGCTCTCTTTACTTTTTTCTATTTTTCATATTATTATTATTATTATTATTAGTATTATTATTATTATTATTA
The DNA here is from genome assembly GCF_019279795.1 of Protopterus annectens. Lineage (NCBI taxonomy): Eukaryota > Metazoa > Chordata > Ceratodontiformes > Protopteridae > Protopterus > Protopterus annectens. The sequence continues at coordinate 373,749,045 of NC_056742.1, forward strand.
TTCCACCTTCACAGTTTGTCTCACTAGTTACATATAGCACAACTCCAATACAAACAAAACATTTACACTCTGTCAACATAACTATGATCTGTACACTTCCAGTTTCTCTTTACTGTAGTTGTAATTAACAATATGTTTTATTTGTGGATTTATCAGGTTATTTATCAGGGAAGTACATCAGTCACAAATACTTCATTTTCAGATACAGCCCAGGAGTATGATCTGGTTAAATGATATGCTCAGGGTCACACAGTTTGCTGATCTAAACTGAGAGAATCAACCCCAGGACAACAGGATGAAGCTAATTAGCAGTTTACTGCCATAATATTTTGCCCTAATTGCCACATTAACAAAATTATAAATAAAGACAAAAGATACACCAAACTGACAGTAAAGATGCTTGTGTTCTGATAGGTTGTTTATGAGCATATTATGTAAGCAATGCAATGTAATATCTATTATAAAGATTATGGACCTATAGGGCTTCATTCTATTCAACCATCAGCAAAATATGAAAATAAGTTATGCTGCCATTTCATCAGCAGTAGTACTGAAAATAAACTCACAGCATATGATGTTGTTAAATTTGACTTTTCTTATCTGACTTTTCAGTATCTGGAATTCTGTGATGAAGTTGTTTTACTGGAAGAAGGTGAAGTACTGGAGCAAGGTGACCACAAATTCCTGATGAAAATGAAAGGCCGATATGCACATCTTATTGAAAACTACCAAATGGAAGAACCCAAGGTAATTAGAGATGGTGGTTGTATGTAGTAGTTATTTTTTCACAAGCAGCTTACATGTGCACTGACTCACAAAAGGTCGTCATACATCATGTACATAGTAGCAGTGGTATTGTTGAAGTACATGCATGAAAAAACAAAAACAAATAAGGAATATCTAAATGTAACACATATAAAAATATATGCTAATTTTTTATTGATAATGCCAATGTTCCTGTCCTGTTTCCCATCAAATGCAGTCTTAGACAAAGCATACTCTGTTCTCCGTTAAAAAAAAAATCTTTATTGAGTTACCACTTATGGCATAGACAATAATACATTTACATAAATGAAAACCATATTGACATATTTTCGGTTGTAAACATTATATCTCGCATATAATAATCTAGTCATTGTCAATCGAACATTACATAGCTTATTCATTTCCTTCCTTCCCGTAAACCTAATTCCTTCTCCAAAATATTATTCTGCATGTATTGTTCCCACAATTCCCATTTTGTCTGTGTAATTTGCTCCTCCCCTTTTCTAAAGGTCCAATTTCCCATTCTTTTCCCTCTGTTACTATATTCACTACCTAGTACTTCCTACCTATTGTGCTACTAACACTGCTTTCAAATTTTATAGATCAGTGATGGCCATTTGCTAAATAAAACAGAAGCACATTAAAAACAGATTTAGCATGAACAGCAGTAAATGTCTTTGCCCTTGAAATTCACTATTCCTTGAAAATGCACTGAAGCTCACAATTCCTTGAAACTGTACTGAAAAAGTTAAAATTTCTTGAAAATACACTGAAACTAACAAATCCTTGAAAATGCACAGAGGTAGTTGGTGAATATAAAGGATTCAGGCTCTTGTCTCCTGAATCAATGTACAGGGTTTGAGTCTGGGTAAATTAACTAACCTGCCATCCCTGACTAGGGCTTTTTATGCATATAAACACAGATACACACACTTGTTTGTAACCAATACATTCGTCATTTTGTTCAGTGGGCTGAAGCAGTAGGAATGTTGTGTATTTAAATTCTGTGTGTGGACATGGAAAAGTAGTAAGCAACAGCAAGTGTGTGCATTGGTCATATACACAGGGATGTAAATCTGTGATGCAGTTGGCACTTTTCAAGAAGAATGCTCTTAAAAAATACATGTAATTCTTTTTTAATTAAAAAGTAAATGTTGCGGCTGCCCCCTTGGCCATTGGGCCCCCTCCTAGGAGCAGGTCCTAGGTGACTGCCTAGGTCACCTAGTACTGGATCCACCTCTGTCCATATCCATAAAGCAGAGCTTTCATATTCTCACATATCCATAGCTGCCATAACAGAATCCTTTTTAACCCATACACCTAAGTACTTCATTTTATCATGTCATCATAAATATGGGTATTGCTGAACCAATTCATTGTGGACAAATACCTATTCATACCTTATATCTCATTAATCTCACTTCTCTCACTTCCTTACTTCTATCAATTTCTGTCACCTGACTTTCTCTCTAAATAAACTATAAGCCTGCTCTTCTCTGACTTTGTATTGCAATACCTGCTAGCTTACCTTTATTTTTCTATAAACTGTCTAAAATTTCTCTATTAAATAATGTCATATAACATATAGCTATGCTTAACCAATATTGACATATTATATCTAATTTGGTATAATTATGTATTATTTAACTGTATTTGTTTTTTGTATTATTTTTAAAGACTCTAAATTACTCTTAAATGTTTTGTAATACTTCAGTGGTATATACTGCTGAAAATTGGCTCTCACCTAGTTAAACTTTCTTGGTAATCAAATCCATCCATCCACAAGTGTCAATAAATAAATAAATTTAGTGTGGGTGCATAGTTTATAGCTATTTGCTATTACTTCATCTTCATTAATTTTGTATCCTGTAAAGACTTGAAACTGTCTCACAATATTCCACAACACTAAAATGTCATTTTCTAGTTTTATCAGGTAAAATATATCATCTGCAAATAAAGCCAACTTTTCTTTATTACCACACCAATTATATTCATGAATTTCTACGTCCCTTATTTTCTCTGCCAATGCTTCTGAATATAACACAAAAAAAAGGCAGAAAAGAACATCCCTGTCTGGATCCTCTGTTCAAATACAATGTAGCAGAGAAGATAGCATCACTTTAATTTTCACCTCCGATCTTTCATATATCCCACTAATTAACTCATTAACACCTATGTGGTGTGGAATGTCACACCTCTAGCAGCCTACATACATCCTGAATTCCAGAGCATTGTCTGAAAAACAAACTTAAAAAGCATAAGATAAACAAATTAAAGCATTTAGTGAACAATAAATGCTGTTAAGATAAGAAAAATAGCAATGTTATCAGCGAGAAGTCTACTTTACAATGATAATAGTTAGTTCATTCATAGTTTTTTCCAGAAATGCTTCTTCTTCTTCTTCTTCTTTCGGCTTTTTCCTGGTTAGGGGTCACCACAGCGGATCGCCTTGTCCGCACATTGAATGGCAGTGGAGTTTTACGGTGTCGAGTTGCCAGCCCGGCGCCCAACCTTCCACAGAAGGCACACTCACACGCACATCTAGGGCCAATTTAGAGTGTCCAATCCACCTGCAGCATGTCTTTGGGATGTGGGAGGAAACCGGAGCACCCGGAGGAGACCCACGCGACCACAGGGAGGACATGCAGACTCCGCACAGAAGGCACCCCAGCCGAGGATCGAACCGGGGAACCTCTTGCTGTGAGGCGGCAATGCTAACCACTGCACCACCATGGCCGACCTTTTTCCAGAAATGCTATAATACCTTATAATGCACACAAATCCCAAATTATATTTTTTCTATACTTTCATAAACAAATTGTCATATCTTGGAAACTGTGCAACCTGGACATAAGAAATTCCTCTACGAGTATGTGCTTACTGAGATATTTACAGAAATATGAAAAGTGTACTTAATTCTATAATTAGTAATGTCAAAGCATAGAATAAAAATCCAGATGTAGTCATATTCCTTTGCTAAGACTTTATTTATTCTTTTCAGTTTTAAGGTAGGTGAGCATTTACAGTATTGTGATATTGTAATACTGTAAGTGCTCACCTACCTTAAAACTGAAAGTCTTAGCGAAGGAATACGGCTATATCTGGATTTTTATTTATTTAAGACTGACTAAAGAGATTTTCGTTCTGTAATTTATTTTGTTCTTAGACACTTGGCATTATTTGGTGCTCCTCCAAGCATTCATACACAAAATCAATATAATTCTACACTTATGAGTCTATGTTCAACGGTAACATAGTGAGGAGATCTTCCAGGGGATCATTTCCTTTAGCAAAATTACTTCACATTTCTTTAACTACTATAATTAGTAATGTAGGAAACACTGAATATATCTTAGGTGCAAATATCAAAGCTAGTTTTCTTCAACAACACATAAGGTTTCAACTGATATCATGCAATAGTTTACAAGTCACTTGTTTTTTGAAGTATTAAGTACATATTGAAATATTGTTTATTTTCCAAATTATTAACAAACTAGCAATATCTCAGGTACATTGTGATATAAATGGACATTGAAAATGGAGTTTCCTTTTTCCCACCATGGTATATATCACACCGTATCTCTTAATAAAACAGAGGGCTCACCATTATGAAAATATGAACATAAATATAAAAATATGAATACTAAGTGCCAAACAGAGAATAATTTCTTTACTGTAGGGAATCCTAGGCTAAAAATCTTTGTGCCATTTTGTTAATAAGTCCTTGCCCTTTCTAATACTGCCTATTATTAGCTGGTAAGTCACTTTGTTAAAGAAGCCAGACCCAAAAAGCCATAGAAAGAAAATAAAATTCTGTTTTATTGCCATCTTATCAGCTTGTCTCCATAGAAACATGAGAACCAGATACACAGTTGTCTTTAGCTACATGCTTCTTGTGTTTCACTGTGAACATCTATTTGCTAAAGGAAACTCTTCTTTACATCCAGTGTACTTTTATTTACTTGCTTCTATTTAAAACTTGTTGTTAAAGCTAAGGGCCTTAATCCAATCATTCATCTATGCAAAAGTATGAAAAAGCATATCATATTTACTTATATCATGATTTCATACTTTTGCAACCTGTCCCTCACCACAACAAGCCAGGATTTTAGTCTATTATCTTAAACATGCTTTTGTCCAGATATTATTCTCTCTTTAAATTGCAGTGCTTGCATTTTTTAAAACTAAATAGCACAAAAAAAAAAACAGTCACCAAGGCTATTGACGAGGGGAAGGTGGTCCACACAGCCTACCTGGACCTCGCAAAAGCCTTCGATACAATACCCCACTTGGGCATTATAGATAAGCTCACCAGCTTAAATATAAACCCCTATGTCACTTGATGGGTTGCAAACTGGCTCAAGGACAGAACCCAGATGGTTAGAATTGCTGGAGCCATGTCAGACTCCAAACCAGTTACAAGTGGCATCCCACAAGGCTCAGTCCTGGGGCCTCTCTTGTTCGGTATATATTTCTCGGAGGTACAGGCCAACACGGAAGGACTGTGGCTGACCAAGTTCGCAGATGACTGCAAACTAGGTGCCATAATCGACTCTCCAGCCGACACAAGCATCCTACAAAAGGGCCTCATAGAAACAGACAACTGGTGCCAGAGCCATGGCCTCAAGCTAAACGCCAAAAAGTGTATAGTCAACCCCTTTGGCAAAAACAAAGTGCCCACAAATTACCACATAGGTGGTAATCCATTAAGTATGGAAGAAGTAATTAGGGACCTGGGGACCCAAGTTGATAGCAATCTCTCATTTGAAAACCACGTGGCCAAAGTGGTTAGAAAAACATTTTATATAGCCCACCTAATCATGAAGGGATTCACATCTAGATCAGGGGAGGTCATCGTGCCTCTTTACTTATCCCTCATCAGGCCTATAATTGAGTACAATGCCCCTTTTGGGATGTACCTTACCAGACACCTGCAGCAACTGGAAAGACCCCAAAAGTACCTCACCAAGAGGATCAAAGAGCTCAAACAGATGCCATATGCTGCCCGGTTAAAGAAACTCCAGCTCTACTCAGTGGCATACCGCCTGCTCAGAGGCGATCTGTGCCTGACGTATAAAGCCATGTCCAACCCGGAATTAATGGACATGCTGCACCTCAGAAAATCCAAATTCCATCGAGCTATGCGCTCGAGAGACTTGAACCGCAGCACTGAAATAAATAGGACATGCTGGAGGGACAGATTCATAACCCAGAGGCTCCCTTCACTCTGGAATAAAATCCCAGTCCAGGTTAGGCAGAGTCCCTCATTGACTCTCTTCAAGAGGAATCTTGATGAGTGGATGGGAGATCGTAGGTTTACCCCGGGTATCACTTCTGTGTCACTGTTAGACAGAGGCACAGTATACTAACCTCGAAAAAGGGCATAGCAAAATTCATTAAAAATGGGTGGCGAAAGCCAAACACACTCTGGCTAGGCTTATAAATGCCCTAGGGCAGATAGCCTAGTATGAACCTATGAACCTAAAAATAACTGAAAATGCTTTTCTATATAACATGAAGTATATGTCATATATTATTCAAATACTGTTAAGAAGAAAAAATATTTTACTTATAGTTACCTCTTTCCCCCTTCACCTCTCCTTAATGTTCTTCCAAACTAGGGCATCTGCTTTGGAGTCCCCTACAAGTGTAACAAAGTCAAAAAGTCCAATATTTCCATTTTTTTAGTTCAACCACATTTCATAAATGTGATTCATGCTTTGTAATTCCACGTTTATTTGATAATTTCTGAGTTGCTTGTTTTCTTCCTGTTGATCTCCATCTCTCAACTTCAGCCCCTGGTTCATTTGCAATGTACTCCTGGTTCTACTAGTCAACTTATTTTCTCTCTCTCTCTCTCTCTCTCTCTCTCTCTCAAGCATTTTCCTTTGGAGCAATGGAAAACATTTCACTGTTAAAGTCTCTCTTTGAGTTTTCTTATCAGCAGAAAAAGAAGCAGGGTTCCCTTTCGTTTGAGTGCTCACTTTTTGGACAAACTTTTATATTTCCTTCTTAGCATGTTCTATATCAAAACATGACATTGATCCTCCAGGAAAAAATATTGTGAAGATAGCTAGATACAGCAGCGTGAATCTCTCATCTGCCTCTTGACATTCCCTGATTGCTAGAATACATTTACTCCAATTCTGCCTTTTCTATAGTGAGTAATCATTTTCCACAAACACTCTATTGTCAGGAACTTTTAGTACTTTGCCCTTCTGCCACAGCTTTATCAGAATCAACTCCTCCTGCTGATAGGATTGCATCTTTACTATTATAGGTCTCGGCTGGTTTCTTGTTCCCAGGTTTGGAACATACACACATTGTGTCCTTTCACTTAACAACTCCTGCTGTGGAATATCAGTCCAGTTGCTTATTTGTGCTTTCATAAAATTAATACAGTCTGATCCTTCCAGTTTCTCTGGTACAGCAGAAAATTTTGGGTTTTTCCTATGTACTCTGTCCTCTAATTCTACCATTTTTGATACGTCTCTTTTTGAGCAGTCTCATACTCAGACAGCCTTTTCTTCATTTTACCCTCTGACATTTGCAGTTTTATCAGCTCATCCAAATATCATTTTAAAGCTTCTTCTATTTTTCCAGCCTTTTGTTATTTGAGTTGATATAGCTGTTAAGTGTTTTGTTTATTTTAATCAGCTCTGAGCATATTTCACTTATTTTTCCTGTAGATTACTGGGAGTTATGTTTTGCACCAAAGCTTCAACTGCTTTTTGCTGAACATCTGCAGGATTTGTCCCAGCCATTGTTTTCTCCACACCTTTTCTGGTTGATTTTCTTTCAGATTCTCTAAATTTATTCTTTGCTGCAGTCCAGGAAATTTACCCAAAAAATACAAAGTCACTGGCTGTCTTTCTGACTTTCTGTTTTCACTTTAGGGGATCTGAGATTAAGCTGTTACTCAGTGTGCAGCCATATGGAAAGTCCCTACTCTTGATGAAGCACCTAAATAACCATAGATCTGGCCCGTTTGTTTATATCAACTGTATATATTGTACATAATGTATATAGTAAAGCATGCATACCTATTTTACTTTCAGTGCATAATATCACTAAATGTATTTGCATCCACATTATGTATATATTTATCTCTGTATTTATTTTTTTATGGCTTGTGGCCCGGGTGATAACTGATAAGGGTCTTTTTACCAGTTCATCCACCTGGTTAATAAACTTAAAAAATAAATAGATTTATCTAGTATCTATCTATATATACATATTTGCCAGACAATTCTACTCAGTGATTGTGCTTGCAGACTTATGGAATATAGATTTAAACTGCATTTTTAACTATGGCCATCAGAAGTGAATTTCACCCACCTTAATTTTTATATATTCAAAATGTAATGATGTAGGTACAAAATGAATGCTGAGATGGTTAATGGGGTAGGAGAGGAATATGATCTCCCCAAGGGAAGGCATAGTAAGCTCTCATGTGAGTGACAGGGTGGGAGGTTCAGTCAACAACTAGAACCCCTTCATGGTTGTTGGAATGACTGCTGTACCATGAACATCTCTTGCCTCACTTCTGGGGAATGAACGGGCAAGCTGTGTCTAGGCACTCAGTAGGGGCAGGGCACCATGAAAGCATATAATAAAATACAGTGATATTATATTAATAATAAAATACAGTGATATATTAATAATAAAATACAGTGATATTATATTAATAATAAAATACAGTGATATTATATTATGTACAGCTAGAATCAAAATCCCCCACAGAAATGAAGCTAGCATCTATTCAACAACCACAAAAGAGAGACCTTTTCTGTCTACTGCAGACACTGTGGATTGGCAAACAGCAAAGTATAAGCAACTGTCTGGCTTCAGTCAATGATAGGCAGCACATAGTTTGTTAGTCCTTATGAAAATTAAGTACATAGCGGCACATAGTTTGTTAGTCCTTATGAAAATTAAGTACATAGTTAAATAAATAAATTATTTATAGCTATGCTGAAAGGTTTTCAAAACTTTTTAGATTTCCTCACATGATAATTGTCTCATAACCAGAAGACAGGAGGTCTCTGCCAGTTTATCACTGCAAATGTACCAAAATCCTAGAAACAAAAGCAAAGCATATTACAAAGGATTGATCACAGGGTAGTGACTAATAGAAAACTTTCATTAAATCCCCAAAATGATTACTATCCAGAATTCTAGCACTTGGGCTCAGCATTCAAATATAAAAAAAAAACTGAAAACAAAAGCAGCAAGTTAAATAAGAAAGCAATAAGACCCTTCCTGTTACAGGTATAACAATTACCATATACTTAAGGACTGTGAATCACCACATTCCACTTGTAGTTAGTACTGAGACTAAAATATCTTAAAGTGGCATGCTAAATGGTTGAGGTTAGCCTACAAGGGTTCAGTCCTGGGACCGCTCTTGTTTGGCATCTACTTCTCTGAAGTACAGGCCAACACTAAGTGACTCTGGCTAACAAAGTTTGCAGATGACTGCAAACTGGGAGCCATTATTGAATCCCCAAATTATGTGGATACTCTACAAAAGGGCCTTACAGAAACAGATGCTTGGTGCCAGAGCCATGGGCTCAAGCTCAATGCCAAGAAATGTATAGTTATCCCCTTTGGGAAAAAACATGTACCCGTGAATTACCACATAGGTGGCAGTACACTAAACACTGAAAGTGTGATAAGAGACTTAGGGACACATGTGAACAGTGGTCTCACCTTCGATAACCACATCACCACAACAGTCAGGAAATCCTTCTATGTGGCACACCTCATCACTAAGGGCTTTTCATTCAGGAAAAAGGAGGTCATTGTCCCACTGTACTCATCCCTCATTAGACCCATTATAGAATACAACGTCCCGTTTGGTATGTACCTCTTAAGACATCTGCAACAACTGGAAAGGCCGCAGAAATACCTCACTAAAAGAATCACAGGCCTAAAGCATATGCCCCACACTGACCACCTTAAAAAACTCCATCTATACTCTGTTGCATATCGTCTACTCAGAGGCGATCTCTGCATAACATACAAGCCATGTCAAACCCAGAGCTGTTGGACATGCTACACTTAAAGAAATCCCAATCCCTCAGAGCCACACACTCCAGGGATCTAAACCTAGTCATCACAATAAACAAAACATGCTGGAGGGATAGGTTCTTGACCCAGTGACTCCCCAGACTCTGGAATAGACTGACCATACATGTTGAGCAAGAGCGCCTCTTTGGACCTCTTAAAAAGGAACCTTGACGATTGGATGGGAGAAAGGAAATTCACCCCGGGGATCACGTCAGTCACCCTGCTAGCCAGGTGTCCAGGGAAGTAAATAGTGTGGGAAGAAATAGCCAGGGAATTGTTATGGCTAAGCTTGTATAAGCCCTAGGGCCAATAGCATAGTACCAACCTATGAACCTATGAACGGCATGTTAGAGAATGGAGAGTCTTCTGTATGTACATTTTTGTGTTATTCACTTTGACATTCTGGATGGTTTAAAAGCTGCTGTACTGGAACAGGTCTTCCTTTCACATAGAGAAGGAATGGCAACAAACATAAGGTAAAGGAAAGCCCCCTTCAACATGAAGCATGTTGCTATAACACCTTTTGATCTCAGAGTTCACTGTGACTGGAGAGTGTTTATTTGCAGCTTGAATTTTTTTTTCTTTCTTTCCTTCTTAAATTAATTTCTTCATTTTTATTTCTTTAAATACACCATTAGAAAGCTGGGCAAAATGCTAGCATTTTGTATAGTAATTAATTTTATTTTATATTTTTATTTAATAATTTCTAGTAGTCACTGACTCGTCATCATCATGCATATCTATGTCTCTATCTATCTATATATATATATATATATATATATATATATATATAAGAATTCATAATGATTTATCTAAGACACTTTTCATATAATCAGAAATCATCTAAAATATTCATCTAACAAATTTAATCTAAAATGGCCTTATTTGAGCTACATTACATCCAAAATTTCATATACAGTAAATAAGTCTCCCAAACTTCTTTCTTTGCAGCTCCCCCATGTCAACCACACTCCCCCTCTTGATTTAAATATTCTAAGTCCGCAGTCTCACAACCACAGAGACAAACAAAAACTCCTCAGGCAGTGAGCCACTGCAGGTGCACACACGTAAACTTTAAGAGACAGAGATGTCATATAACGGCAGACTTTAGCAGACATAGATACTGATCAGTACAAATTTCTATTGTAATTTCTATGATAATAAACACACCAGCAGTAATTTTCTATAGACTACACACTATTCTAATTTGTGTTTTACATAAAATGTGTTTTAGATGAATTGTGATAATTTTTGTAGAATGTGTCATAGATAAAATGTACTATACCCATCTATTTATATATACATACACACAGACACACACACATACATATATATATATATATATATATATATATATATATATATATATATATATATGTGTGTGTGTGTGTGTGTGTGTATGTGTGTGTGTGTGTATATATATATATATATATATGCATAGAGAGAGTGAGAGACATAGATATTAGTATTTTGTTACATTTTTTCAAATAAATAAAAGTAGTGTTAATGAAACTTCATGAAGAGCACTATGTCAGGAATTTGCTGGTGTGCTTTAAAGATCTTTGGAGGAGTTTTTCCAGGATGGACATGATGCAGTGCATATTGGAATTAACAGAACTGACTTGTCTGACATTTTAAATGCACAGAGTAGCAAGCAAGCATCAGTCTGCCTTTTTACTTCATTCAATTTGGTCCGGACTTGTGATTGAAACCTTGATTAAAAACATGTCTGTTAACTTTTAAAAATATATAATGATGCAGGAAATAAGTACTTTTTTTTATTTGAAAATACTTAAGAAACATTTGAAGCCAGACATCGCTCTCTGGAAACATTGACCTCTAAAAAGCCCCTGCACTCATTTTCAGCTAATAGATGAAAATGCTAAGCATTTTTTAAGCACATTGGGTAAACTTCTGCACAACAATACTCACTGCAGAGGATAGAATTACAAGCGTAAACAAAATCTAAAAGCTATGCAAATTGAGAAAGCTGATGAAGAACTGACAAAAAATAAAACAGAGCCTGAAAACATACTTCACAATATCACTTTTAAATGAGTAACATTGTCTACATGTAAAAGAAGTAATATACAAGAGCTTGGGGACAATAAACAAGATCAAGTGTTCATTTTTACTAAAAGAGTGGAGTTTTTTTTTGTTTGTTTGTTTTTTGTTTCATTTTTATGTGAGGGACACTAGGAAAGGATGACATCAGTGTAAGAGCTCTGAAGGAAGTATAAACCCAGGACAAACTGAAGCCTGCAGAATTCTGCCAGTGTCAGATTATTTCACGACTTGTGCTAATGATGAACATTTACAAAATGGTCCAAATGGAAATGTGAGTCCACAGGTTTATAAAATTGTAACATTTTTAGCAGTTAATGGAAAGAAATTTGGCAGAAATTACTCCATCAAGAGGGTGGCTCATTAGGCATTAAGAGGCAACAAGGAAGTGGCTAGTCAGGTAATAAGAGGTACAAATGGTAACACAAAACGTTGTTTTCACAGCATCCCTGATATTCTGACTGTGTTGGTATTGCTTTATTTTTCCATACATGACTTGCATTCAACTTACCTGAAGGATCTCATAAAGCCATCTTGCCCTCCCTGGATTCTGTACTCTTCTTTCATGACCTAGGTATCTAAACTTAGTCACCAACTCAAACAAAACATGCTGGAGAGACAGATGTGTCTCAGAGATTGCCCCTTCTTTGGAACAGGCTTCCTGTTCATATTAAGAGGAGCCCTTCCCTGCCCTTCTTCAAATGCAATTTGGATCAATGTATTTGAATCACAAATTCACACCTGGGGTAGTGCCTGTGTCCCTTATGTATGGGGCAGCCTGTAAGATAGTCAATGCACAGGCATAAATGCATGCCATCCTCTTGACCCTAGGGGCCATATATTGTGTAAAATTGGGTTATATTGGCTAGGCTTGTAAGGACCATTAAGCCATTAGCTTAGTTACCTCCTATGAATCTATGAACTTCTGGAGGCTCCCCAACTGCAGTTCGAAACATCTATGTACTGCTGTTTTGCATACTTCTAGATGCATTGGTGAAACCTACTTTTACAGTGTCTAAGGGGCACTTCACATTGGCATTAGAACACATATTTATAAGAACTGAATTTTGTAGAGAGTGGGCCCCAGTCAATCCTCTTTTCTTGTACTGCCTAGACAAGTCTTCTACGAGTGTAACTAATAATTCTGTTATTGATAATTGTGCGGTTAAAATTTCTTGCATCTCATCTAATTATTCATGCATTGCAGACTTCTACAATGCATAATATATGTAAAATTAACCCCTTGCTTGCATGATTCATGATATCGCAGCATGACATGTTTAAACCACCAGTACGGGAGCTGAGATGTCTTACTTTTAGTGCATCTTTTTATTATTTAAAATCAATCTGAAGCCAGTTTTAAATTAAGAAAGTTTCTCTCTTCTGCAATGCATAAAAGATAATCTTCTGCATGCACTAGCCAAATAATTATCCCACATCTTCCAGTTCAAATCAATGAGAAATTTAGAACAACAATGCAAGATCATGCTATTTTTTAACACTACTTCTCATCTCAACTTGATGAACATAATAATAAAACATGGGTTGGCTACCCATGTCCTATTAATATGCAGTATAAGCAGCTACATTTGCCTGCTGTTAACTGATAACAGTGTGTTAATGGCAATCTCTAATCAAATGACTAGAGGCTACAACAAGTTACAAAGAACTGGAGAAACATGGCTCTTCTGGAATAGTTTTCTCTTGTAGAGGTGTGTTATTTAACATTTCTGGCTAGAAACTAGATAGAAATATAAGAGCTACTGTAATTAGATACTGCTCACAACAGAACACATTTGTTTTTGTTTGTTTTTGTTTACTTTTACTAAGATCAATATAGGGGTGCCCAGGAGAAAGAAATTTAAATATATTATTGTTGCTATTTTTGTACATACTTTTGATGAACACAGATGGAGGCAGTCAGTGGAAAAAAAATCAAACAGCTTGCTCCAGAATATCACATTAAAGTGGCTTGGTGGGGGAGGGACAGAACACAGTGTCTGAAACCTCCAAATTGAAATACATTGCTGTGATTATTATTATTTTTTTTACGATTTCTGGCAGGAAACTATGTATATGTAGTCAGTGGTAACAGTACATACTACCCACAGCACACTACATTTATATTTATTTATTTTTAATTTTATTTGTACTGCAGTTGACATAGAGTATGGTGCCATATAACAGAAAGTGAAAATACATTACCGTGGCTATTTTACCACATTGTCCAATCAGACTTCAGATATGATTTCCAGAAGTCATTGTCTATTTGGAGACAGTTTGCAGTTGAAAGCAAGGGATAGTTAGGGTAATGACAATGACATGATCATTGTTGTAGTTTTAGGATGAGGCCATTTTATCATGTTTGAGATCAACAATTTGAGATACATTGCTGTGATCATTGTTCTTTCATTTTTGTCTCAAATAACACCAGTGGGTTACATAGTATGTGGTTATTGTCTGTGGAGATAGGGAGGTATGGTATGTGTGAAAACATAGGGCATGTGGTGAATACCAGGACATTTATGTGATCTAGCAAGCCTGAAGACAGTGTATATATATATATATATATATGGACAATAGTTTGAAATTAATTTCCGAGACTATTATAATTTTCACTTTCTTAATCAGAATCAGAAACGTATGCGGAAAATGTTTGACTTGTCTTTGGGGCAGGGTGTATATGAAAATAAAGGGCAACTGCAAAACGTTAATTGATATATCTAGTTTGGGAGAGGGAGAGGAAGGAGTGTACATGTATCCAAGAGCAAATGGCTGAAATAAATTGTTATGGTCCTTGCTCCTTTCACTTTCTTTACAATTAAATGTAATATGTATACACAGAAGTGAGATGGCTTTTAGGGGTATGGATAAGGAGTCATGTCACCCATGAAAGCACAGAGTCTTTATGTAATCACTGTTAAATAAAAAAATATGGCTTTTTGAAGGTGCAGTATATGTGTCTAACAACAGCAAGTTTGAAATTGCTACTGTGACAATTATGTTTTTCATTTTCTTTTGAATGAGAGATACACAGAAAATGTTGGCATCATTTATGAGGGTTAGAAATGTATGTAAGGAAGTAGAAGTTAAATGATTATTTTGAATGATTATTGATGTGGTTTGCTAGGGTACAGTATCTGCCAAAGAACAATGTGTCTATTATAATTATGTGATTCGTTTGCAGTCAAAAGTAGCATACTGTATCAAAGGGGCACATGCCACTGAGACAGTATGCATCTGTTTTGTACCATAGTATTTCATTAGATGTCTCTGGATGTTTTATTGTGAACCACCTTCATGGACCTGACATATGGCCTCTTTTCATCAGAAATAAATGTTCACTTATAACATGCCAGTGCTGTGCTATTGAGTGCTAAAGCCGTAAAGTCAAATTCAAAGATGTTCTGCACTGGAAGCTCTGTGATAAAACAAAATACAGCCTTAGGTGTGTTCTGTTTTTCACTATCAGGCTACTGTTACCTGAAAGTTTTGCAATGAAATCTCAAAGTGGGACAGAGATATTGTTTTTAAACACAGTCTGACATTTTGCATTCTGTTGTTTTCATTGGGGGTTTGGTAGTGAATTTCTGCACTACACACTGAGCAGATTGTGTTGTTGCCTCACAGCAAGAGGTTCTCCCGTTCGATTCTCGGCTTGTGTTGGGAGTGCCTTCTGTGTGGAGTCTGCATGTCCTCCCCGCGGTCGAGTGGGCATTCGAAAGACATGCGTTGAATGGGCATGCCTTCGTTGAAGGTTGGGCATCGGGCTGGCAACTCGACACCATAAAAAAAACAACTGCCAGTCATTAGCGGATCGGAGTTCCGCTGTGGCGACCCCTAACCGGGAAAAGCCGAAAGACAAACAACAACAACGCTGAGCAGATTAATGGTCTAAAATAGTTGCTTACTGATTGTCATTACATCACAAGTAAACCAATATTCTATTTTTCTTCAGAAAATATATGTTTTTAATTATAATATGCCATGACTACAATGCCATTGTTTAAGGAGCCTAAATCTTACAAACAACAACAACGCTGAGCAGATTAATGGTCTAAAATAGTTGCTTACTGATTGTCATTACATCACAAGTAAACCAATATTCTATTTTTCTTCAGAAAATATATGTTTTTAATTATAATATGCCATGACTACAATGCCATTGTTTAAGGAGCCTAAATCTTAGAAGTCAAATTCAGAATGCATTGCACTGGAAGCTCTGGGGATAGAAATTAATGCAGATTTAGACATGTTTTGCAGCTGAAAACCCTGCTATTATTATTTTAAAGTTCCATAAAGAAATCTCAAAAAGAAGACAGAGATACATCCTTTCAAAAACAGGTCCAGTGGCTTTAGTTTTTGTCCTTTACTGCCACAGTCTGACATTTTGCATTGATTTTGGTTTTCACTGTGTGTGCTGTGCTGTGCTGAACATCTGCTTAGCACAATAATTTCAGTGATGGCTTAAAATAATTTTTTGGTTAGTTATGATTACATCATGTGTAAACATAATTTTTGTTTTGAAAGGAAAACATTTTTCATTTGCAACACAAGTTAATTAGCATGGTAAAAGTCTGAGTGCAACACACTTTAATTAGCATGCTAAATGTCTGAGTGCAACACACCTTAATTAGCATGCTAAATGTCTGAGCAACTAATGCAGTGGAGTAAATTCCAGGGAAGACATGCAGAGTCCCTAAGGAAGCACCTCAGCCAAGAAAAAAAAACAAAACAAAGAACTTCTTGTTGTGAAATGAAAATACTACCCACTGTGCTAATGTGATGCCCATGTTTTTAAACAAAAAGTACAAACAGACAATGTTCTAATGAGAAAACTTCTGAAAATGCTAAGCAGTTAGGGGTTAAAGGTACCATACACTCAAACACTCACAGTTAAAATGATCTATAAATGTGGTAAAACAAAGTATATGATGCAGGTGTATATTTGTAATGGCAAAGTAGAGAAACAAGCTATGATTTGTACTATGGACAGAAAGACTGACCCTACCCCTAACCCTGCATCTTACCTTAGAAAAAAAACTTTTCTGTAACACTACCACTACACAAGGCACTTGAACACACACACACACACACACACACACACACACACACACACACACACACTAAGCGTATCCGCTTATTTAGCTCTTATTCTAAACTTAACCTGCATGTACTCACACAAAATCTCCCAAGTCCAATGTCAAAGGGTGCATTCCTTACATTATTTTGGTAGGATTCTTGGAAAAGCTTAGCTTTAGTTGGTGCAGAAGATTTTCCTGATGATAGTGGCCATTGCTTCTTTTTTTGGGCCAATTCACATTCCATCTCTTTATCAGTCCAGTGGCCTCCCTCCCTGTCTTCTTCTCTTTCATTCGTTAACTTCACTCTAACTCCTTTCATGTATCTGTCTTCTTCTGCAAGTAAATTCTTGTGTCCTCCTTTACTGCTAAAATGATGGCTGGGTAGATAGGGAAGATTTTAAAGCCATAATCTGAAAGCTACATTTTATATGGCAGTAAGGCTTGCTGCAGTCCATGTAGCGTTGGTATCCCAAACCCACACTTTTCTGCATGCATTCAAATCTTCTTACTTTCAATACCTTTACCATTCATTGAAAAGAGCACCCAATCACAATTCAGAGTCTGCATCTGGACATACGTGTTTGAATACATATAAATGGGGTAGCTTGGAATAAATCGGTATGTTAAACAGAAAAATGGCAGTGATGATTGGATATGATCTACTCTTCTGCTTAGCACGTCAACATTTTAATGGCATTCTTTTTCTGTTTTCCACCCATGGAAAGCATTTAAAATAAACTTAAAAAAAAACACAGCACTTTTATTGCATCTGATAGCTGTTAAGTATTTTACCACCTCACGAGTGGGTCTATACATGTTAATGTGTTATCTATATAGAGTAAGCTTAGGAAGTGCTAGAGACAGCTGAAAACTCATTTATTGGTTTATTTTTATACCGAATACAAGAATACAATCTAAAAATAGGCTGGTTATAAGTTTGCAGAATAGAAATGGAAAGTAATTTTATGGCACAGTTTATTTGCATTTTTTGCCACATTAATATGCACGGACACCTTGCATGGAAATTCTGTTTTCCCTTTAAGGCTTTCTTCATGCCATACATATTCTGGGATGACACATCTTGAGCAGTAAATATGATTACAGATAGAGACACACAATCTATAATACATCCTAGTTAGTCCAGCTTATTCATCTAAAGTGGAGCAGATCATGTTTGGTGAACCTGATTATAGTGTAGGTCTACACATTTAAATACTGTTTTACTCATAAATGTCATACAAACCTGCCTTAATTTTTACTATCTCTTATCTGTTTTAGAATCTGAAAAACTATAACATTTTTGTCACTTTGCTCATGAAGATAAATATATGAATAATTTTAAATCAAAGCCACAAGATGGGCTTATTTGCATTAGTTCATAGGTATACAGTAGGCAAATGATCACCAGGGCCTTTATAAACCTATTCACGCAAGCCAACCTAATTATGTACCGATGTATCATGAGTATTTATCTGGAGGAGGTATGTTAGAAAGTTTCTAGAGTTTATGTGGGGGGTACGTTAGTCTGGTCATTGCTATCCACCTCTATCTGCAACATGGGGACTAGAACCCGGGTGAATTTCCAATTTTCCATCCATTGGTCAAGGTAATGATTAAATAGGGTAAGGGATGGACTCTGCTTTATATGGATGGGGAGTCTGTTCCAGAGCATGTGTATACTCTGAGACACATGTCTGTCTCACCAACATGTCTTATTTATGTCGCAAGCAAAATTTAAATCCTTGGATCTAGTGGTTCTGATGTTGTTTATTTTGTGGATATACAAAAGGTCCATCAGAGCTGGATCTGAGAATGCCTTTTATGGCAGGCATAGATGGCCTCTCAGTAACCTGTAGAACCCAGAGTATAAAGATAGGGCTTTAAGGTGTTCCATATAGGATAATGTGTTGATACCCTGGATTCTCCTGGTAAGGAACCTTTGTGGGCATTCCAACTGTTGCATGTGTTTAGTCAGGTACCACTGAGACTACTCTTTCTCCCTTCCAACTATTTATGAGGTCCATGTTTTCAACATATTACTAAATTAAAAAAAAAGTTTAGAATTGCCACCCTTTCCCTTTAGACCTCTTAAATAATTCATTAATTATCCCATCTGACCCACAAGCTTGGGCATTATTCTTAATGATGGTTCTGATAAGACCCAAATAAAATGTCACTATGACTTCCTTGGACCTGGTTGCCATGTCTTAATTTATAATTTGGGTGATATTGAATGATTTTCTTACTACCTTGGCCACATGTTGGTCACAGTTCAGATTACTGTTTGCATATAGTCTCAGATCTCTGACTACTGGGTCAGCTCTTAGGAGTGCCTTATCAATGGAGTAATTAGTCTGGGTGGCAGTTTTCCCAGAAGTCACTCTAATGTATTTCTTGGTATTGACATTTAGTCCATGACTTTGGCACCAATCATTTGTCTGTGTTAGACCCTCTTATTAGATTTTTTTGTCATGGGAAGAATCTATGATAGCTCCCACTATTCAGCCATCTGCAAATTTGGTCAACCAAAGGCCCTTGACATTAGCCTTCACCTCAGAGAAATAATGTCAAATAGAAGAGGTCCCAGCATGAAGTCCTGAAGTGCCTTTCTTGTGACCAGTCTCTTAGTGGAGGTGGCATAATCAGTTCTGACTTCCAGTGTCCCGTCTGTGAGCGAGATGGCAATCCAGCAAGCTATGTAGGGGTTTATGCCCAGTTTGGTGAGTGTATCAATGATATTTGAGCTAGGTCCAGATAGGTAATATGCAACATCTTCTCCTCATCCATTGTCTTGATGACATTCTCAAAAAAGTCTACCACATTTAATAGGCATGACCTTCCCTTGACAAAGCTAAACTGCATGGGGTCCAGTGTTTGAAGGCTACATATGTCTTAATTTATTAAAGATATATGGATCATATGGCTACCCCAGCTTTGCCCACCACAGGAGGATTGGAAGTACTAAACATAAACATGCTGCATATTTCTTATAGCTGCATCTACACTTAGATGACAGATACGTATCTATACTGGCTCACCCTGCTGAATTAATTTTCAGAATTTTCTTTTAGCTTGTTCTGTTATCTGGAAAATTATGGTTATTTTAAAGTACATTAAATCTAAGCATTATTTATACCATTTTGAATTTAAAAAGTTACTGGAGACTGCATAGTTAGTCAAACTTGAGGGGTGAGCTCTATATCCCCTAATTTGGTAGACCAAGACATAGAGACTAAGTTGCCTTAATCATTAGAAACAGTATTGATTTTAGGCATGACAAACTCAGCTATGGAGGATTAAGAAATAATGTCAAAGACTTAGAACAATGCTGTATCTTTGGTTGGGTCAGCAAACAAATGGTTTAGTGGTTACTTCCAATAACTAACAATGTGCTGCTACTCATCAGTATATGTGCATAAGAAAATAACAGAAATAATTAATGTTCCCAGACTTTAAATGTCTAATGCAAATAGACTTTTATACTGTTTGCAAGATATGTTGATTTTCACATGCCACTAATTTACATCACTGGCTGATGTAAAATTCTGTCACACCCCTCCCCCCGCTGTTTAAAAAAGCTATGCTAAATTTTTTAGTAAAAATAAGTGCATCTTAATTACAGGGATATGTTTAGTGTGAGGGCTTATGCACAAAGGTGGTATCCAGTACTGTTAGACAGCATTCAGTCAATGGTTATATTTGACCATAACACTTCCAACAACTTCTTCAATCTATATAAACATGGCAGAGTAGTCTATGGGTCTCCCACAGCACAACTCAAAACCATTAGGTATATTTAATAATATTCCTAGCTAACTGCACACAATTTATTTATCAGACTGCTCAAAATAAAATTTGCATAATGACATAACATTCTTCCTTAGCTGGACCCTTTTGTTCTTCTTATCCATTCCTCTACGTTCTCTCTCCCTCTTTTTCATTTTTTCCATTTTCTTCCTCCCTTCACAATCATTATGATAGAGTACAATGCTGTATAAAATCAGCAATTATGATGAGGATTTGAACTTGCATCTTTTAGCTGTCCTTTAAATGCTGCAATATTGAAAACATCATCCAAGGTTGATTCTTCAATCCATTGTTGTACATATTGCATGGTTTGCTGTATATATTTGTTTTCATTTCTTTTTCCTGACTTATGTTTTAAATTCAAATTCAAATCAACAAATGTTTTGTCTCTCCTCTATTAGTGTACACATTGTTTAATGTTTTATGCTCACAAGACTGGCCTGGAAATGGTCCATTTAGATAATTGCTCTACCTTAGAAACCAAAGTTGGTAAATTAAGTAAAACTCTTTTTATTCCCTTCCTTTTCTCGCAACATGCTTATACTGATGCTTACAGTCCAGATATCAGTCATTAAGTAGGTTTACTCAAACAGGGGATAACATTATAAAACTTATCACATTATTAACAGAGAATGGAAACTGGTTGTGGCATTCGATTTGAATGTATGAACTGGACACTTTATGTTAACCTGGGTCTTGAAGATAAAAACGAGACTCTTAAATGACAGGAGAATAAATAAACAACAGAGTTGAGCTATTTAAGATAATAGAACTTATGTTTTGTTAATCTTAAATGTGAGAAATTGAACTCATAGTACAGGTTTCACATATATATATTCAGCAAATCAGGTAAACTATAATACAGCAGAGAAGAAGGTAGCAAAGAGTTACTTAATGCTGATATAAATTAGACTGGAAAGTGGCCACCTTCAACTTGTCTTGGATCACAAACAATATTTCATAGGAAAAATGAACAAAATAGAAAAAAAATAGTGAGCTTAGTCAAAGAATAAATAGAAAAAAATTATCTTATGAGTCGATAACACTAACAGAAAATAAAATATTTAAATAATTAAAATATATTTTAATAATATTAGGAAGGGAATACATGATATACATATTACAATTAGGAGATGAGATAAAAAGTGATGCAATCACATGCGGAGAAATAGGATTAAGAAAACATCTCACAAAAACTGGAAAAAGTCTGATATAATTAGGAATGCAAAAATCTTAAGAAATTTCAAACATCTTGAAAATCTGGTTACAAAGTAAGAAGGCACAAAGATTTTAAAGCTTTAAATCTAATTAAAAAGAATATATGAACCTAATCAGAAATAAAAAGGTTTGTTTTCATTGTAGATAGACTCAAATGACACTGGCTACAAAAGCTAACGACAAGTAGAAATATGTGTAACTGATGGTCAGTGGTACTAGAACATGGATATTTTAAGAGACAACCAAACTAGTATTACAGAGTAATTGAAATATTACTGACAGCAATTTAAGAATAAAATACCTATATAATTTGTAAAATGGAGACATTCAGTAAAGAACTATAAAATGTTTTGCACTAGAAAACAGAAAATATCTGGAAATCATAAAGTTTGTGGGTAATATTGGATACTTACTTAATTAATTACATAAGAGGTCTAAAGGGAATGGTTGTAAATCATGTTTTTTTTTAATGTAATAATATGTTGAAAACATGGACCAAATAAATAGTAGGAAGGGAGAAAGAGTAGTCTCTATTTTTAAAAAGGAAATTAAAATGACCCAAAGATGTATCATCCATTAAAAGATTAGAAACATCTTTGAAAAGATTTTCCACAATAAAATTGGAGCAGTTAAACCTTGAAGCCAAGTAACTGGATTTTCAAAGGTACAGTTTTCATATTTTGAAAACAGACTGAGTCTGCATGTATGCTACTTGTTGCAACATTTGATCAAAAATATATTTACTTAAGGAAAGCCCAGTCATTTATCACCTGTCTTTTCTTAGAAGTTTTTAACAATTTAGAAAGTGTCTTGCTATGGAAATGTCTGAAATGAGATACTCAAAACAATAAACATTTTTAAAATACTACATAATGTATTGGCCATTGTATAGATCACATCAAATGGAGATCATACTGAGGTCTTCCCAACTGGGAATGGAATCATGCAGATAAATGCAAGAGCTTTCTTGCTGTGTATAATCTACACAGATGAGGTACTTAAGGAAATGTTCCAGTCACAAACAAAGATGTGCAGTTATTGTATATGTGATAGGCTTAGTAATTAAATGTTTACAACTCATGATGTCAAAGAATAACTAAACATCTGGTAAATAACACTAAAAGATTTAATCTTAAAGTCAGCTGTACAAAAACAGTAACTTAATGGCATTTTTCAGGAAGTTAAAGCATGAATGCAGGATCAGTATGGATAAACATCAAAGTTAATAAATATCGAATTAGAAATACTCAGTTCTGATATTCTCTGCAAATAGTAAATGGAGTACTTAAATTCAAAACTGAAAAGCAGTATATGCAATATATAGAGCTGATAAAACTGTAATGGTCATGCTGCTGCCCCCTTTGGTAATTTCAATCAGAATAAAGCTAACACATATACTCAGACAAAAGAGAGGGAATATGGAATTTAATGGGCCAATGCCATGTGCAGCTAATAGTTCTATGAGATTATGAATAATATTTCATTTTACAAAAAGATCTATGCATTGCTGAGACGTATACCATATCTATCAAGGGGTCACTTTCTTTGGCTTTACTTCTTAGAGACCAAAGTTAATATAATGGGATTGTGGCTGACCAGGTTTGCAGATGACTGCAAACTTGGTGCCATCATAAACTCCCCAGAGAACACCAAGATCCTACAGGAAAGCCTATCCCAGACAAATAGTTGGTTCCAAAACTATGGGCTGAGACTAAATGACAAGAAATGTATAACCTTTTCCTTTGGGAAGCATGGCATCCTTTGTAACCGGGTCTATATGACGCTATTGAATGGACTAAATAGCGAATGCCATTTAGGCGATCTGATACTGTCGAAATGGCAAAATAGCAAAGTCATGGAACATTGAATTTTTGTCCCAGGGAAAAAAAATTGGTGGGCCGTCTTCGGGACTTTGTCATTTCCTCCACTATGGTGCGATCTTAGAGTTGGTATATTTAAGTAGGGGGGGGGCTGTGGGGGGTGAAGATCCCCACTTAAATTTGTATTTAAGTTTATTTATTTTTTTTTTTACGGAGCATCAAATTTTTTTCCCTGGGAAAAAATTTGCTGCTCCATTTGTTCGATATTTTGTTGTTTCAATATTATCGGTACAATGAAATAGCGTTTGCTATTTACATCGTACGATAATATGATATAGACACTTTGTAACTATCACATTAACCATACCCACCTGAAAACTAATCCTGTGGTTAGAGGTTTAAGAACCTATGTTGACCATGAACTGTCTTTTGATTACCATGTACCCACTATCATAAAGAAAGTCCTTTTTCACTACACAGCGCATATCATATATGAACAGTGCTCTGATCTAGGGAGGTAACTGTTCCTCTGTACTCAGCACACATTAGCCCTTTCATTGAGTGTAATACTCCATTTGGTATGTACCTTACCAAACACTTCTCACAGCTAGAATGACCACATACTTCCTAACTAAAAAACTCAAGGATCTAAATCATAAAAATTAGGGAGACCATCTCAAAGCCTTGTTTCTCCTCTCCATTTCATAAAGGTGACTAAGAAGCTACATCTGCCTCATGTGTAGAGCCTCAACAGATCCAATTCTGTTTGACCTATTCACATTTTGAAGTCCACTGGTATGAAAAATACCCACTCAAGGGACCTTACTCCCTTTTGCAAGATTAACAGGACAAGTTTGAGAGATAGGAATGTATCACACAGAATACCACCTATACAGAACTTGCTTCCCTTCCCGATAAAGCAGAATACTTCTCTTACACTATTCAAATGTAACATGGATAAATGGATGGTTATCCAAAATTTTATTGCACTTAAGCACAAAAAGCCCTTTGGATAAGGGAAACATAAGAACACCATATATAATTGTGTAACCCATCTTTGGAGATTCTTACTACAAAATATAAGGGCTAATAATTACTGTGGGAATGCACAGCTAAGTTTCTTAAGATCTTCACAAATTGATAGCTAAGTAGGTACAGGTCCACTACCAAATTTTGAAATTTCAAAACATCAAACCTCTGACTACCGAAGCCTAGAGGATCGAGGTTTTAAAATATCGAAACTAAAAAGAAAATCCAAAATGTTAAAACTTATAATTTCACGTTTTTGCAGGGGGGCAAGCACCCCTGCACCCCCACACCCCCTGCTACTTAAATATACCAACTCTGAGATTGCACTACAGTGAAGAGAATGGTAAAGTTCCCGTTCCGCACTGTACGGCGATCTCCAATGACAAGCTTTGATATTTCAACACCTCGAGCCTCTGGGCTTCAGTAATCAGAGGTTCGATGTTTTGAAATTTTGAAATTTGGTAGTAAACCCATAGGTACATATGAACCTTTCAACCTATAAAATAACTGAAATAATTACGCTATCGATCAAAATTCAGAAAGGGTTATGCAGTTTAAATAGATACCTATTAATATGTCTAAGCATATATGGAAAGAAAGTAATGGTTACAGATAAAACATATTCTCAGCTGTCCAAATAAAATATCTTACTTTCCTTATTTAGAAATATTTAATAAAATATCTTATATCAAGCATTTTATATACTTGACAGGGTATTATAGTTATTCACAATAGTTCAGGCTACTTGTTGGAAGACAGTAAAATATTTTTGGATCCTATAGCTTTTTTTTTTTACTACAAATTCATCACTTCTTGGGATTTAGAAAGACTTAGCACAATGTACTACTGAAGTTTTTCTTTCATGGGACATATTAGTAGAGACAGAGGTCTTGCTAGGTAGTCCAGGAGGCTGGCTAATTATAATTATCCAGGTACTCCCCCCAGAAATGTCCATGGCTCCCAATTTGCTTGGTCAGTCACCTTGCTGAGTAAAATTTTATTCTAGCAGGAAAAAGTAAACACTGACAAAACACAGCATGCACCCACACAATACAGTGACTCCAGAACAATATTATATTTCCACCCAATGATTTTTTTTGTTTGTAGTCTTCCTTCACTTATCAGGAGTATTACATCCTCTAACATAATAATATCCACATCACATGTAGCACATCATCTCAGTATCCCTCTCCTTTCAGTGTTAATAATGATGTTAACATTTACAGAAAGTACTAAAACGTTGTTGCTATTCCTTCTTTTTAAGTTTAAGGGACTATTTTTAAAATGTCATTTTCTTATTTTAGCTCTTTCCCTATTGAATATGTTTTCTTGGGTTTATGTACAAATAATCCTTAAATAGCTAGAATTTCAAAAAAAAAGTCTTCTTGCCAATCCCCTCTCCTGACCACTGTTCCTGAGTGTAAAA
>NC_056742.1:373780329-373887829 GCF_019279795.1 Protopterus annectens
TTGTCACATTCCAATGTCTGATTTGTTGATGGATGCGCGTACTGTCACATTTCAATGTCTGAGTTGTCAATGGATGTGTGTGCTGTTGTTATTGAAGACAGAATGGCAGGTAGATCAAGTGCAACAGCTTTTGAGATGCTCACCAGAAACGCTTTGATGCATGCTATGCACAGAGCTTGTGCTAAACCTAGAAGTTGTACAGTATTTCACAATAAATATGTGGGGATGTGGATATTTTTAAATGGAACCCTCGGATGCTCAAACTTGTATTTAAAAAAGTCTACAGATACTTGGGGTTCAGTAATTGTTTTTTCAAGTGTGGAGAATTTGGTTGATTTATTTTTTATTTATTTTTATTTTACATTTGTTTACCGGGAAGGTCCAACTGGATATGTGTCCATTTTCAGTGGAGGCCCGGGGAGAAAAGCTCCAAGTTAGCAGAGTACAATTACATTAGGAACAATAGAAACATTTAGAAATAAGTATAATATGCATTATTCAGTAAGGTTACAAACATAGATAAAACATTGTTGACATAATCAGATAAAGCAGCTTAAGTTTCAGACATTAATAGATTTATGTGGAACATCCTTATATCATTCCAGTTATGTATGGAAATCTCTTCAGTGCATGCTTTTCTAATTTTTGTCATAATTTTGTAAAAGCACGTAATTAGTTTTTGGATTTTTAACTCACAAGCCTCTTAGAATGTATTCTAGCTCAATTGTTGGAATTGTGGATAGCCATGGTCTACAAGATGTACTCAACTTATTTTTCTTAACTATGAACCCACAGTTATTTGTATGGTGGTCAGTAATATACACCTTCACACTACCCAAACATTTTTTTTCTTTCATTTTACCCATAATCTTTGGTGGAAATTGCAAATGTTAAAGTTGGATTCTACTTCTGTCTTTAATGGAAATTTTCAAAATGAAATAAAAAGAATTATGGTTTTGGATTTTTTGATTTAAATAACAGGGGGAGAAATTCCATGAAATTCGAGTATGTGTTCTCTGCAGGGGTAGAAGTATTCCTGTGTTACTTTGAACAGACATATTTCTATTGTATTTTGCATAATTTCAGAACACAGTCTGTAAAGGTGTTTCATTTTCTACCATGTTTTTGGTCTATTCATTACTTGCTTCAGTGTATTTTGACACTGATTCAGAATTACCTTGAAGGCTGGGACTGATGCCTTTGTTCTGTGCTGGGAAGAAAACTGTCGATCTTGGTACAGTGATGCAATTTCTTATGAATGAGAAGAGCTGTTTGGGGAATTTGAGGGCACATTTAGAAGCTGGCTGCCTTTCCTCTTCCAGGAAGCATTGATAGCAGTGCTGTGAGAACTTTAACAGGATTTCATTGAACCATGGTCTGCATGTTACCCTGGATTTCTTCTCAGCTGTTACACACCTTGGTGTACAGTTCCATCTTGATTTTTTTGTTGACCTTTCAAATATTCCAAGATAAATATAGCATCCCTGGTGAACTTCAAGAAATAAGTTAAGGATGTGCTTTTGTTCTTTGCATCTGTTGGTTTCAAATATTTTTAGTATGTTACTCCTGTTTTCTTTTTACCTCTGGGTTTATTTTATTCTAGTTCCCCTTTTCCCAGGGTTTTATCTTTAGAAATGTGTCCTGTCATGCAGTCTGGCTGAATCCAATAACTTCCAGTTACCAAGCAGCTAGGATTATAGGCATGTGACTTGGATCAATGTCTATACATGCACACATACATATACACTACATGTAGATATATACATACATATACATATATATATATATATATATATATATATACATACTAGGAATACAAACACGAAAGAAACATTCTTCTAGCTCTAGAACATCAATCATTTTTGATCAAACAATGGCACCCAAAAAGTAATCAGTTAAAAGTAACAAATGGAAAACAAATGCATATAGAATATGTTTAAGAAAGAAGCACAGATTACAGTTTCAAAATTACTGATACATAAACCACTGCACAAAGGATGAAAACTACAAACTGCACCCAGGGCCAAAAAACAAATGAACTGCTATACAGGTTTACACTCATGTCTAATTCTATTAACCACCAGAGTGTAAAACATTATAATCCAGGATATTCAGGGAAAAAATAAAGAGGAGCAATGTTCAAGGTTTTTACAAATGTCCCATAAACCAAGTTACACAAGGAAATTTCATGTAGATGATATCCTGAATGACTCATTCAGAACTCCAAAACTAGACCCACCAACCAACCAATAACTTCACATTAATAGAGTATCACATACAATATAAAGCTTTTGATCAGATATTACAAACCTCTTATAGTGTAATACAAGACAATTTTAAAAATAATGTTAAAGGATAGAAGAGCAAAGAAGATCCCCACAACCTTTTCAAACTGCAGCAACATCCATACTAATGAGGATAAGCCTCAATAAAATGTTCTAGCAGCAAATAAATGTCTTTTCATGCAAATTATCATAAATTTACAGTCAATTATTGATATTTATGAGGCTGAAAATGGGTGATCATAAAATATATTCATCTGCAGGCAACAGTCACAGGAATCACTTGTTTTATCCTACTAATAGTAGCTACTTCTGTGTTGAATCATAGGAATTACCTGCAGTTTTAAATAATGAATACAAGTGTTCAACTGAAAATGAAGGAATCAAATAGTACAGGAGGGAAATAATGGATAGTAATTAATTTTTAAAATAAGTACTGGCATTTTATTTCTCATCATATTTCTGAATGTCCTTGAAAATTGACAATTAAAGGTCACCCACAGATGGAAACTCATGTTTATCCACCCTAACCTGGCTGTATACAGCATTAAGACAGACCAAAATTCCAAAACAGGATTGTTGAGAGTCCAAATATTTAGAGCAATCCCTTCATCTAAGTAATTTTATTTATAAAAACAAAATAAATACACTTCTAAATCCTCCTTCATCAAAAAAGAGACTGACTCCAGATCATTCCTTTTATAGGTGTTATTGGGATACATGCCTTTGTCTTTCTAGACATTGTCAGATCCAGTTCTTACATTTAAACTTTCTATAATCATGATGCTACTATATATAATGTTACAGTGGGGTTGTAGTACATTATGGGACAACCCAGTTCCACCAGACTGGCCTTTTACCTGCTCAGAATGAAGACATCTAATAGGATGTTAGACCCATCTGCATTGGCATGGGGGTCTTTCCCCGGTCAGAAGGTAGGCATCTGATAGGGTATTAGACTCATTCTCATTTGCATTGGGATGCTCACATGTAGTGCTTGGTAGACCCATGTGTCCAACCCTTGGAACTCCTTTTTGTTGCAAATACTCTGTTACCTTAAGTTCTGTTCTTTTTATGTATAAACTAATAATCAATCAATTGATTATGAGTTTATATTTGGCTTGGCTTGTCATAATTGTTGTACAATCGCTCTACACTGTTTAATCACAAATCTATTGCATTAAAGCGGTAGAGGAGGCACTAACCAAATACACTGTAAAAGTAAAATAGCTCTGACTATAAAATTGCTCCAGCTACTGCTGTTAAACAATTTCTTCAAATTAATGACACACTGTACCAACAGATCATAGGAATTGCTATGGGGGAAGCCATGGCCCTGCACCTGGTTAATGTTGCTTTAGCAAAATGGGAGAAAGAAATGGTTTATTGCTCAAATTTTCACCAGCGCATGGCCTGTTACCTACATTTTATTGATGATATTTTCATTGTCTGAAATGGAGAAGAAAAACAGCTGAAAGACTTAATCTCTCGTATAGAAAGCTCAACATCTTTCCTATAATGTACCATGAGCCACAGCCTAAATATGTAAGTTTTCTAGTTCTCAGTGTCAGCAAGAACATTTGAACAGGGTCCCTATCCAATAATCTATACTGAAAAAGCACAAAGGTGAGCATACTGCTGCATATTTCCTGTATGCATTCCTTGATAGCCAAATGCATTGTCATAAAGTCACAGGGCATGTGCATAGAATGGGTCTCAAAAGAACTTATGGCTTTCTACACAAGCTACATGAGCTCCCAAAATATTTCCTAGCTAGTGGTATGAAGGCAGAATGATTGAAAACATACTGGAACAAGTAAAGAATATGAAAAAGAAGGACCCGGTCAGCAGATAGCACAACAATTTCAGAATAACCCACCTTGACCCTAAAACTGAGGCCAGGAAAAGAAGCATGGCCATAACACTTACAATTAACAATGTTAATATCCTTGACCAAAAGTTCCTTTTTTAGCTTCTAATAGTTTATGTAATACATTCTTTCTATGTCCATGTATGCTTTCAGCATCTCTCTTGTCAGCAAGGTTGACAGGATTTTTTTGACCAGTCTGCTCAGTCCCAGTTAACTATGGTGGTGTAATACTCAAATGCCACCAGGTAGGTTTCCACATCATCTTCTATGGTTATGTCCAAATGCAGTCCTGGCCATCACCATTTGCTTTGTAGACCATTCTCATGGGTTTATGGGTGCATTCAGTGATGACTAGATTTACTTGACATTCATAGGCTCATAAGTAAATACTAGGCTATCGGTCTGTAAACTACTGCAAGCCTAGTCAATAACAAGTGATCAGAGACACCCATCTTCAAATTTGTTTCTGCATCCTGATCTATTCTAGGCCACCATAATATAACATTAATGCAACATTTTCAGTACTAAAGCAAAATCCTATAGTGGATTAAAACTCTGAGCTCAAACTTCATGACCATCTTGGGCAATTAAGATAAGTATTCTAAAATATGGCATACACCTTGGCTCAGATTATTTTAAACTGCACTTTCATTATGTATTCATGCACTTATGGCAAAATCAAATTCCTGTAAACAAGAGTTGAATTTGTGAGTGTGCACTGGTGCACCTTCCATACCATTAGTACTTGATCAGGTATGTCTGCATCTGTAGACTTTACTGGAATTATTTAAATTGTCAGCACTTGTGCTAATTCCCATATATGCATTGTACAGGAACCTATTTGTGGAGCAGATTTATTTTCCATAAACAAAGTAATCAGTGGTTTATGAGTTGCTCACATAGTAAAAACTGACCACACACATGCTTTTCAAATCTCTGGAGTGTTTGGTTGAATGGGCTTCTCTTTAGTAGGAATGAGTTTGCAAGACATTAAATGAAACTGTGTCCCCTACAGAGTCATTTTCTGTGACTACACACCTCCTGTGCTATACATTGGCATTTGCAGGAAAGCATCATCTGCCCATCAGATGAAAAGTGGCAAAGTAATTCAGCAGATCATAGCAAAGTTTTTAACTTTTGAAATGCAAACTCCTGTTCCTTTGTCTATGTCTGCCTCACACATCCTTGCATAAAACATGGTACAAGAATCCTAACAACTGTGGGAGACTTTGCCGACACATTACTAAGCACAAAATCCTATGCCAGTACACCCCAACATTTCTTCATGAAGCTCCCTACCTCATGGGGCATCAAATGATGTTACGTTAAACAATAACTGTTCTCATAACAGTATTTACAGCTTCTCTCCCAGTACTGATCCCCTTGTTTGTCATGGGATCTTGTTCTGTCATTTCTTTCTAAGGGCTGTGCTACTTAACAGTAGGCAGCCTAAACGTCTGGTGAACCATTACCACACTGTAAAAATATTAACTTAACCTTAGCTAACTCAGAACAAAAAAAAAAGTCTTCTCTATTTCAATATAACCTTCTTATCTGAAGATAATTCACTATAATGCAGAGAAGCCAGAAGGTGATATGGAAGGTGGCTAGTCCCATGTAGGTCTAGAGCGGCTATAGGTTTCCTATACATTTTATTCTGAATAGTAAGGCCTGGAATATCTATCAGAGTGAGATCTAAAAATTGTTCCTGCCAGAATTCAAAATTTCAGAGAAAGAGAAACCATACTAATTGCTAGATATGTCATGAAGTTGTGAAGTTTACCCTGATTTATTTGGTACATTTTGGAGCCCTGAAATGAGCTGTTTTCATATACCTCATATCTTAGATATTGTAACTTCGACTCCATTAAGCTTTGAATGTGTGGGAAGCACTTTGCAGTGCCCCATAAAATAGGATTTAAAAATGGATGTATATTGTTAAACCCACTTCATTTCCTGTACAGATACTGTATTCAAATTCTTAGAGGTAGGAAACCTTGAAGAATGTGGAGACCCCAGTATAACCCAGCTTAAGTCTGCATTTAATGAATTCTCTAGAATTTCTGAAATGATTCAAAAGAAAAGGTTCTATACATTCCTTACAAGAGGTGTGAACTACATAATGTGCCCATAATCAGCATTAGAAGCTAGACATATCAGGCAATGGATTCATTTACTGTAACCCTGTGTTGATGTTTTGAGACCACTGCCACATCACTTCAATTTTCTGAATATTTAATAAAGAAAATCATGTTTAATTATATCCAAATTAGTAGATAAGATTTTTTTTTCTCAGTTTCACTCGTATCCTGTTTCTCAGTAAGAACTGTCCATTTTATCTGGAAAGAGGGGTCCACAAAACATTGTAAAAGTAAAATAAACTAACACTTTATACACCTCCCCACCTTGGTACACACTTGTGAAATTAAAAGTTTATATGAGTGGTGTACTGAATAGCTGACATGAAAAAGCCCGAGCTCTTCCAAAACCTGTAGACTTTGCATACAGCTGTACTCTGAAAACGACATATTTGTGCTGCAAAGATGCAAACATTTAAAAAAATGATTGCAAGGCAGAACATGTCTATCTTGCAAAGCAATAAAAGTGCCCAACACCATGAATTAGAAATCACCAAATCTCTTAAGGTAAATAAAACTTTATCATTCTATTGATTCCACTGGGAAGATGAATCAGCAACCCCTATACCTGAAAATGGTCACAATGGTATTTGCTTTATTTGAGAGAAGAGACATTTATGGGCAACAAAGAATTTCACATTTTTAATTTGAACAGAATTGCAAGGGATGTCCACCAAAATTTCGTTATAATGGCGCAGGCAACAGGTTATTTAACCACATTTGCAACTAACACATTTATACCATTAACTAACTATGAAAAATCATACTTTAGCCTCTAGGAAGATGATAATCACAAAAAATTACTTGATATAGTGCCAAACTGGAAACTAGAAACACTCTTAATAAATTTAGGGTTAAATAAAATAGTTTTCTTTGCCCTATGAAATGCCTGTTTTCTTATAAGCTTTAGTATTATTGCCTGCCACTTTATACTATGGGAAAGTGAATAATGAAATCTAAGATGCAACATAAGCCTGAGTATGTGGACACAGCACAATGTTAATTTTATCTACTTTAGATGTAAATGAAAGGTCTAAGCACTTCATTTATACAGAGATCCCTTAATCTTGTGTGAAATAACTGAACACAACTTTCAGGAGGTGCTTTTTAGTTCCCATGTTATAGGTTAGTTAGTTAGTTAGTTAGTTAGTTAGTTAGTTAGTTAGTTAGTTAGTTAGTTAGTTAGTTAGTTAGTTAGTTAGTTAGTTAGTTAGTTAGTTAGTTAGTTAAACCAGAATAACACACTAATCAGAATGGGCCATTTTCAGTTTCAGCCTCAGGACAAATGAGATTTGGTAACAAACCAATTTGTCTAGGGACATCTTCAGGTGGTGATTAGCTAGAAATAGTAGTGAGAATTAAGAGGGTGGGGGGGTGAAAGGGTTATATGGACATGAGTGTTTACTGGGAGGAAATGAGATAATAGTAGGTTGAGGTTTAAGTGGTTTATGCAAGTGTAGCTGAGTTAGGAATCACATTTTGATGTGAACCTGCTATATGGCAGGCTTACATCCAGGATAACGGTTGAGTATGGTGATGGACAAGTAGACATTGGGTCAATGGTAGTAGGTAGACAGGAGGTGGGTAATATTTGTGAATTTTTTTTTTTTTCGTTTGCTGGATAGTGGAGTGCAGAAGGCATTCTTCCTAGTGCAGCCATTGGCTTGTGGGTTTTCCTCATGGTCAAGGTAAATCTGGGTGTCTGGACACAGTATGGTTTTCAGTGTTTACAATTGTGGGCAGATGGGTTGACTAGGCTGTTAGTGTTTTGTTGGTCTCTTTCCTACCTGAGCTCATGATGTCATCTTGTGAAGAATTTTGTAGTTTGGTGTCCTGTTTGCAGCCTATGTGTTTGGTGGTGTGCGTTTTCTGAATTATCTCAGAGTTGGGTACTTTGCGGATGCTGAGAGATGTTTGTTCCATTTATTAAAAAAAAAAAAAATTGTTGGTTGCCTGGTTGTGCATGCCTGCTTTGGAGGTCGCTTACCGTGCTGGTGTAGGGTGGTGTTGCCCTGGGTTCAGTTCTTGCAGTTGAGTGGTTCTGTCTCCTGTAGAAAATTTAGAGATGCCTAAGTGGGTTTGCTTACTTCTTGTAGCTGAACGGTTTTGTTACATTCAGGGAACACATACATAGCTGGTTAATGTGCTTATAAATAATAATAAAAAAAAAAAGAAGAGGTTTGACAGAGTGATGGTTCCTTTCTTGACAGTGGTCAGAGCAGGCCTGGGATTGCGCGTCGTTGGCACAGGGATAGCTTATCCAAAAAAAAAAACACACACTTCTGTCAGTGGCTAAAAAGCATTGCAGAGGTTTTGCAGTTCAAAGCATTTGGGTTGGTTTGTTAGGAGCCACGGGTCTTGGTGATGTGGCTTGAATTGTGACTGTGTCTCCACTGTTGAGGGGGTTGGATTGGTTTTGATGGTCTGACAACACGTTTTCAAGGGCTAAGAGGTAATCCAAGTACTGGCCGCTTATTGCGCATGTGTGGTGTAGTGGTAATGGCCATGGGGAGCAGGGTAGTGCAGGGCATACCTCTCAACAATTCAATGGTGCTAGTGCTGTATTTCATTTATACATATTATTAAGCATTCATTTTAAATGTACACAGTGTAGAAAATATCCAATTATTATCCCATATTTCATTTGATAACATAAGTCAGTCACTGTATTTATGTAAACAAAGTTTATTAGTTGGTTTTGCAGGACAATGGTAGTATTTATTTATGTGGTGTTTGCAGGAGAGAGATTGTTAGCTCTGAAACTGAGGGAGGGTATGATTGCATTTTATGAAATTATACTGGCTCATGGAGAAATATAATAAGACCGCCTTTACAGGTGTGGTTTAACACAGCATGTAAATGTTTCGAAGGGTGCAGTAGCATCTCGGTGATATATATATATATTTTTTGTCAGCAAATGATGTAGCAGTTGAGTAACGGGATATGGGGCAGCATGAAGTCCACTCACTGATGTGGGAGAGGCCTGGACTTGAGGTGTGTGTTTCTTAACTGTGAGGAAACAATGCGTGTTTGCACATGAATGCAGTGAAGGAGGTTGCCAGTTGTGGCTGTGGTGGTCTGTGGAAGATTCTTCCTTTGTTTGTGGCAGCCCTGCCTTGCATTATGGTGCTGAAAGAGCTGCTCACAGGTTAGACATAGCTGCTGGTGGTTCTTGTTGATGTGCATCCGCAGTAACAACCCAGGCCATTAACTGTGCTGGTGAGGTCAGGGGTTAATGGATGAGTTGATGGTTCAGTGGAGACTTCCATTTACTCCTTCGTACAATAGAAGGGATTGTGTGGGCTGGCAAACTGTTTTATTTTAACACACCATGCATGTTATGAAGGGACTGGGTCATTTCACATAGGTATCAGTACCTCCTACAAAGTTATGTAGGCAATGGACGTAACTTGGTTTCTACATCTCTATATTTAAAATTAAAAAAAAAAAAAAAGTTTCTCTACCAATACTTGGTTTGGGTGTAGAACAGCTCAGAAGCAGGTCGCTAAGAAGGGTTCATTGTGGCTTATATGCAACTGTGGCTAGAGCCGCTCATGGGGGTAATTTCAGCGATCTGACAAAGAAACACAATTTCATGGGAAGTATGCTTTGCTTATGCAATGGGGCCATGAAGTAAGGCGCTTTCCTGGGCAATGTAGCGCATGGGTGCTAACACAAATCTTGTCATTCTACCACTTTTAGCTTTGCTCTTCATTTTAGTCAGTTCCTCCAAAAAAAGGGGGGGGGGCCAGAGAAAGTTATGTAATCTGGGGAGTGCAGTTAGTGGGTGGCAATTGTTCAAGCTTTGGACTTTGTTTTACAGAGGATATATGCGGACAGATATCCTGTTAATCTAGGGGTTTGGTAGGTGAATAAGAGCAATGATTGGGATGTCCCTATTTTGTTCCCCATTGTGTCAGGCTTTGTCCAGACTTTTTGAGTTGGAAGGTTGAGAACTATGCTGGCTGACAATTTCAAAACAGCAAATGGGGGCTGCTGCTCAGAGCATTCCCAGACTTGGAGGGTTGGCCATAAATGGCAGCTTTTCTTAGGCATGCATCAGAGAACTCATAGGGGGAGGTGGGGGTTGCCGCACTTCCTGGGCATAGCTCTCAACTGTACAGATTTCTGAAGTTAGAAAATAATGAGGTAATTGAGTTCTTGCTAATTTGCCTAATATTTTAATCCATTTCTTTCATAAAATTGGAGTTTGTGGGCATACTAGGGGCAAATCATTAAAGTTTAAATTTAGAAATGATGACAGACATTTCAGTTTCAGACTAAGGCATAACTGGTGCTACTTCATAAGAGCAGTATGTTAAAATATGCGCAGGTTGGCATTTTGAATATTGGGGGGAGGGGGAGGGATTACTGTCATAAGTTTGGTCTGTTCTCATATCATTTTTGGCTTCTGGTAAGTCCTTGTAGACTGAAGTTACTTACAATGATAGACTTGTCATTTCAGGAAGTACATAGCATAGGATCTTAGGAAGTTATTAGGATATTGGCCCTGAGGCCCTTATAAGCTTAGCCAAGAGTTTAGTCCGTGGTTAGACAGATCAGCACTCAAGGCCCCTGTCCAGCAGGGACACAGGTGGAATCCCATGGGGTGTATATTTTGTTTCCCATCCAGTTAACCAGGTTGTGCGTGAAAAGGGATAATGAGGTGCTCTGAGGTGGAGCGGGAGTATTTCCACAGATGGGGGAGTCTCTGGGACACAAATCTGTCCTGCTAATAATTCCTATTGATGTCCCAGACCGGATTGAGGTCACTCTTGTGGGTTACTCGAGGGCATATCTCTTAGTCTACCAGCGTTCCAGGTTTGGGGGAGCAATAATCTCATGCTGTCCCTATTTGGGCTTTTGTCACTCCCTCTTTCATTCTTCTTGCTTTGCCTAGATTTTGCACCCTGAGGTTTATAGCCATCCGTTGATGAATACAGTTGTATTTTCTATTAATTCTGTTATTATTTGTGTTGTGTCAGTTGGGAGGTATAGTGTCAGAGTAATTTATGCATAGTCCATTTTGTTTGTTTATCTGAGCAAACAGTGGAAGCAGGCTACAGGATAAGTGATATTGGTTTTATGATGGGAGAAATAATACCTTTTTAATTGCAGTATAATAGTTGCATTGAGTCCTTTGTTATAATTTGGGCAAAGGTGATTCCAATGTTTTTCCCCAACTGATTGGTTACGTTTAATTTTCAAATAAAGAATAACAAGGGGTTGCACTCTCTTTCTTGGGGTTGGGGGGCTGTGGTCCAGTGTAGTGGCCATGCAGTTGGTGAGCAGGGCAGGCCCCGGTCAGCTTTTAACTTCATCATTAAGATGTTTTGGTTGTGCATGTTCATAGGTTCATAGGTAGGTACTAGGCTATCGGCCCTAGGGCCCATACAAGCCTAGCCAAAAAATGTACCCTCACTTTCGCCACCCAAGAAAATTATTTTCCTGTGCCCCTGTCGAGCAGAGCCACAGAAGTGATCCCCGGGGTGAATTTCCCATTTCCCATCCAATCATCAAGATTTTTCTTGAAGAGTGCTAATGAGGAGCTCTGTTTGACATAGATAGGTAGTCTGTTCCAGAGTATGGGAAGTCTCTGGGACAGGAATCTATCCCTCCAGCATGTTCTGTTTATTGTGGTGACAAGTTTTAGGTCCCTAGAGCGTGTAGCTCGGAGGGCTTGGGATTTCTTTAAGTGGAGCATGTCCAACAGCTCTGGGTTTGACATAGCTTTGTATGTTTGGCAGAGATCACCCCTGAGTAGGTGCTATGCGATGGAGTAAAGCTGTCGTTTTTTGAGACGGTCTGCATAGGGCATCTGTTTGAGGCCAGTAATCCTCTTTGTGAGGTATTTCTGTGGTCTTTCCAGTTATTGTATATGTCTTGTGAGGTACATACCTAAAGGGGCATTGTACTCTATAATGGGTCTAATGAGTGATGAGTAGAGGGGAACAATGACCTCTTTTTTTCTGGATGAGAATCCTTTTGTGATGAGATGAGCCACGTAGAAGGATTTCCTGACCACTGTGGCAATGTGATTATCAAAGGAGAGACTACTGTCCACCTGTGTCCCAAGGTCTCATCACATTTTCGGCATTAAGTAGACTACCAGCTATGTGGTAGTTCATGGATACAGAGTTTTTACCAAAGGGGATGACAATACACTTTTTGGCATTGAGCTTCAGGCCATGACTTTGACACCAGGCATCTGTCTCAGTGAGGCCCTTTTGTAGTTTGTCCACATCGTTAGGAGTTTCGATTATGGCTCCTAGTTTGCAGTCATCTGCAAACTTTGTTAGCCAAAGACCTTCTGTGTTGGCCTGCACTTCAGAGAAGTAGATACCAAACAGGAGAGGACCCAGGACTGAACCCTGTGGTACTCCACTTGTCACTGGTCTGATGTCAGATTTGGAATCCGCTACTTTCACAGTGTGGGTTCTGTCCATGAGCCAGTTGGCAACCCAATGTGCTAAGAATTTACAGTTTTCCTTTCTTTTTCAGGTAGGGTACCTTGGATGGGGCAACGGTCGGTGACCTGAAGGAGGCGGGTTCAAATCGAGATGGAGGCTGTCGCAGTGTGGATGTCCTGTTGGTTGGAGTATTGTGCTGCAGGAAGTGGTTTTGGAAGGTGATGTATTCTACGATGTTGGTGTGCTGCTCTGGAGTGTTCTTGTTACAGGAGTGGGTACTATGAGGTCATAGGTAGGCTTACTTTGTGTTCATAAAGGCATGTCAGTGTTGGTACAGATAGGAGGTACTAGTAGCATATGAGGAGAAGGCATGTTGGGTCAGGGTGAAGCTGGGTGGGATTTGTTTATGGGGAGTAGTACAGGGTACCACAGGTGGGGTAGAGTCAATTTCAGGGTATGCATAACTTCTAGAGGCAGGTTGACTTTTATGGGGTATGGTAGGTATACATGTATGTTGAGGGATGTTGGAGGAACTGGGGCTTTGTGGTTAAGCAGAAGTGGGTAACCTTAAGCATTGGCCATTGATGGGATAGCTTGTGTGGTGGGAATTGATGTAGGTAACAGAGGTTACTGGGCTACAGTTCATGTGGTGTCATTTTCTTTTGCAAGGGCTGTATTGAAGTCATTCAGATGGTGTTTTTGTTGCCCAGCAAATGCTATGATGACATTAAATGTTTTCACATTACATTGGGCAGTTAGGGTGTAGTTGAATTGCTATTAAAATTGATTTTGAAAAGGAAATTTCATATGAATATTACATCAATTGGGCGGTAAAACAGGGCTTCAGTTAGGCATGATAGTGGGCAATTGTTCTTGACTTTGCTTTTGCATGGCTTTGAGTTCAGTGTTTGGGTGGTACATTTGGCAGGTAATGACTTGGAATTATTGTGAAGCTACTATGGGTTCTTAGGTGAGTGTCAAATTAGTTAATATATAGAGGTTATACAAAGTTATGGTTGGTTACTTTAGCATTGGAATGGGATCAGTGTTTTAATTTCAGCAGTTTAGGTAATTGGTTACATTGGCTACTTTGGCTAGTTATGTCATAGAGCTTTGGGAGGTGAGGACACAGATACAATTTGAGTAGAGGGGATGTAGTACAACAAATTATGTTGGGCTTAATGCCTTTTCAAGGGCAATTAGGTTGTTGGAACTTTGGTACGAGGGAGGGGGAACAGCCTGGTCAGGTTGGTGGGTGGAGAAGAGGGGCAAGTTTGCCTTCTTCTGTTCCCCCTCTGGTGTTGGATGTTTAGTTCAATGAGTTGGGAAAGGAAAGTGTGCAGTGGGACGCTGCTCGATAAGTAAATTATGCGAGTGAA
Organism: Protopterus annectens; assembly: GCF_019279795.1. NCBI lineage: Eukaryota > Metazoa > Chordata > Ceratodontiformes > Protopteridae > Protopterus > Protopterus annectens. The sequence goes on from NC_056742.1 coordinate 373,794,409, forward strand.
GGTAAGGAAGTTGCTTACTGGTTGGATGATAATACAATAAATGGTAAATGAAGTGAGTAATGGGACGCTGCTTCATAAGTAAAATAAGCGAGTACAGGTAAGAATGCTGCTTATTGGTTGGATGGTAATACAATAAATGGTAAATGAAGTGAGTAATGGGACGCTGCTTCATAAGTAAAATAAGCGAGTACAGGTAAGGATGCTGCTCATTTTGGCTGCATGGTAATTCAATATATGGTAATTGAAGTGGGACACTGCTTCATACGTAAGTAAGTGAGTGGAGGTATGGATGTCGCTTACTGTATCAGGATGAACAGGGTCACTCTGGCCTAGTTAACATTACCTAGAGGTTATCAATCATATCGTGTTTAAGTTGTAATTAATAAATGTTGCTTAACAAACTTGTTTATGGAAAACTAATAAAGGTTGTCAAACGTCATTTGGTGTGATGTTTTTATTGAAGGGGACTGGGACAACAATAATCAAACCATATTTAGATCAAGCAGAGAAAGTAATTCACTGTATCAGCGTGTATCTAACATAGTCAATCAAATGACAGAGAAAAAATACATCTGTAGACTATCCTTAATTAAAGCACAACTATATATACAATTCTTATATGGAGGGTATAGAATGGAGAAAGTAGTGGAATTAGGAAAATTATGGGATAGTTATTGAGGCTGACAGATGTACTCCTAGAGAACAAGAAGGAGAAAGAGATGAAGAAAGCAGAGGCTGGTGATAAAGTGTTACTTAAAGGGCTGTTATAGAACTGGGATGGCAGTTACTCATAGTATAAAACAAGTGGTGTAGATGCATGTGTTATTTGCATGATTTAATTAAGCCCAGATAAAATATCAACAGAACAGCCTTAATTGGAGAGCACCATTAATGAACTGAAAATGACCAACTGACAATAATCTTAAACTTTTCATTCAGTGAAAGACTATAAAACCAAAACAATCCTTTACAATAACCAGTAATACCTGCTGAGCAATGACTTGCATGTAATAGTTTGGAGAATCCAGAAGGCAAAACCAGGGAGGATCTAAAATGGAAACATATAAAGATTTGCTCAAAGGCCCAATCTTGGGGGGGGGGGGGGGGGGGCAATAAAGTTGAAAGAGAAAATGCTTGCTTGGTGCCCTTCTTACCTGAAAAGAGAGAAGACACATATTCTACTGGTTACCAGCTGTGTACAATGGTTAGTGCATAGCACCCTAATGCGTTTTAACATTTTTTTAACTGATCCTCAGTTTTTCTAGGACAACAAACATATAATGTTACTGTATGGTATAGAAAGTGCTCATGAAGTCAATAGACAGAATGCTACTACCATCATTATTAGGCTATCAGTACAGAGCTGCATTAAGAGGCAAATTAAGTTTGAACCATGAAGGCACTTTTTATATACTTTGACTACAACTGACCAGTACAACTCAGAATAAGTGAAACAATGCGAACGCAAAAGACATCGGTAAAAAAAAACGTATTAGACCTAATTAAAACAATAGGTCTATAAGTGCCCATTACCTGCAGATCTTTACTGAGCTTACACAAAATGGTAATTGCAGAGTCTAAAACCTTAGATGGGAAGTGTCTCCTGTTAGAACTTTGCTATATGCTCATTAGAGTAGCAGGGCCCACTCATATCCCTTTAACAGTTTATAAAAGCAAACATTAATTTCATCTGCCTTTGGGTTAGGATGGACACTAAAATACTTAATTGCTTAATAGAGATCCCCTCCTAACCCCGGTGCCTCCAGAACTGAAGCTTGATCTGCAACAAAATGGGTTTGACTGCAGCCCATCCATAAAGCAACCTTCCACTGAACCCTACAGTCTACCTCATCATTGTCATATGAAGCAGAAGACAAACTACAGCGTTTTCTTTTGGTGTTACGCATCTCAAACAGAATTAGGTTCATTCACTATAACTGTACACCTAAATATTTTTCCTATACAAAATTCTTACACTTTCTTGTATAAGTGTACCTCAGCTGTTTCAGAAGGTCACATAGTCTGTGTAACAAAATGGCTGATAGACAACCCAGTTAGGTTGCATAACCCATTCCTCTTCAACTACTACAGTGCACAAAATTAAATTCCTTTCATGAATGAATTAATCAGATAATCTAGTCTGAGTAGGCACTGGTTTAGCTGCAATACAGCTTGGGGATACACAAAACAGAAGTGGACTCAGTTATACAGTGCTGAGGTCAGTTGTTCCAGCGGTCATTTTCAGCAATTCTAAGCACAAGTGTCATCTTCAAACTCAGCAAATAGCCCAAGACAACTTCATCCAGACACTACAGTAATGGACTTCAGTAGCTCCTACCATGGTGAAAGCTAGCCTCAGTTAGTCCTTATTACCAATGTTCATATATTCTAGCCACAAAAGGCAACACAGCAAGGTTACAGAAAATAATTAATTCTAAAACAAATTCAAAATAATAACACAACTGGTGTTCCTATACAGAAAATGCAAAGAAAGAGAAACTTGGATCAAGGCCACTGACAGCAGTCCAGCCATACAAGGCTAGGCTGCCTTTCACACCTTCAGACCCCAAAACAAGCATGAAAGAACCAAGGTGGAGTTGTATCCAGCTTCATCAAATAGAAATACACCTCAAGACTGGTGAAACAGTATAACTATCTTGAGCTACTCCAGGTCCAGTTTAAATGTAAGAAAACCACCCTTTCACATCACCGTTAGCTGCAGGACCCCCCACCATGAAGCAGGAGAAGCACACCGCCTACCTGGATGCGTTAAAGTCACTCAACATACAGTCAAACACCTTGCTCATGGGAGATTTCAACTCCCCCTTTAATGACTGAGAGACCTACACAAGCATGAACACGAATGCAATGAGGTTCCTGGACTTTGTTCATTCAAATGCCCTGCAACAGTTGGTCTCGACCCTGACAAAGAGCTCAAATATCCTGGAACTAGTGCTCACCAACATGGGGGGGGGGGGTGGTCACTGCACTACCCCTGTGAGTTGCCCTCCCTAGTGAGGTCAGACCATAAATCCATCTCATTTGAAGTTAAGATCGAACCTGACATCCCCATAGGGGTAAAAAAACTGAAAAATTGCTCCAAAGCAAACTATTGCCTACTAAGCAATGGTGTAAAAAGTTTCCAAGTCCCTGCCAACCTAGGCAACAATGTCTCCCATAGTGAGGAATACACAATTGCCCTTTATAGCCACTTAAACAAATGCATTGACTCATCCGTACCTAACAAGAACAAAACCAGGTCTTCCCAAAAGAACAAGCCACTCTAGTGGACTGCAAGTATAAATAAGTTATACAACAAAAGGAAGAAACTGATATCCAAGAACAGGCGGGAACTTACTCAACAGAGGAAGAATACCCTCCATGGCTTGAATAAGCAAATCAGATATCTTGTTAAGCCCTCTGTAGCTAGCTACAAGTCCAAATTAGCATCCCTACCTAAAGATAATCATAAGGCATTGTTTAGCCAAGTCCATAACCTAAGAGAGAATGTCCAGCTGTATGCAAACTTATAGTAAATGGTACCACTCATACTGAACCTGAGGAAATTGCCAACCTGCTAGCTGATAAATTTGGCAATAACTTCCCTCCCCCCCGTCCCTACCTAACATACCCCAAATCATTTCCCACACCAGTCTTCTCCCAAGTATCTCCAAGGAACAGGTCAGACAAGCTCTCTCCAAGGCCAAAAACACAGCATCTATTTGGTCGGATAACATCCCAGGCTGCTTACTAAACAATCTAAAACAAGACCTAGCAGAACCACTCAGCAGTCTCTTTAACCAGAGCCTGAGAACTGGTTTTGCCCTGGCAGAGCAGAAAAGAGCGACAGTAATCCCTTTGCACAAAGGGGTGTCCAACAACTGACCCTGGGAACTATCGACCCATAAGCCTAACCAGCCTTATCTGCAAGGCCATGGAAAGAATCATCATGGACCTTATCCACAAGGACATAGGCGACCTTCAAACTCTCAACCTGACCCAGTTTGGCTTCATCAAGGGTAGATATTGCTTATTAAACCTAGTGGACTTCTTTGAGAATGCCACTACAGCCCTGGATGAGGGCAAAATGGTACATACCACCTATCTCAATTCAGCCAAGACTTTGACACAATCTCCCATTCAGGTATAATAATGAAACTCTCCCAGCTGGGGATTAACCCCTACATTAAAAGATGGGTAGCAAACTGGCTCAATGACAGAATGCACACTGTCAAAGTTGGGGAGTCCACCTCCACTAGTAGACCAGATATGAGTGGGGTACTGCAAGGATCTGTGCTGGGCCCTCTACTTTTACAAATCTATTTCTCTGAAGTCCAGGTGAGGGTAGATGGCCTGTGGCTTACCTAGCTTGCAGATGACTGTAAACTGGGTGCAATCATAGAGCCCCTCAGTGATGGTAAAATATTACAAAAAGGGCTGGCATAGACAGACTCATATACTAAAGCCTAATGCAAAAGAATGTCTCATTATCCCCTTTGGCAAAGAGGTAGCCCCTGCTAATTATGATATAGATAACACCCCTCTAAGGTCAAACTCAATGGTGCGAGACTTGGAAACACAGGTTGATAGCAATCTAAACTTCAATCACCATGTGTCTGTAGTGTTAAGAAAAGCATTCTGCATTGCACATCTCATAAATAAAGGCATTGCATTCAAGATGAGGGAAGTTATAGCCCCACAGTACTCGACCCTTATCAGACCACTAATTGAGTACAATTCTCCCTTCTGTATATATTTCACCAGACACCTGCAGCAACTGGAGAGACCACAAAGGATTCTTGCCAAGAGAATCCAGGGCCTCCAAAACATATCATGCAGGTTACTGAGAGGTGACCTGAGCTTGGCCTAGAGAGCAGTCTCAGACCTTACCCTAATGGAATTACTGCACGTCCACAAAGCAAATGGGACAAGAATAACTCATTCCAGAGATCTCAACCTAGCCTGTGAAATTAACAAAACATACTGGTGAGACAGATATATCTCCTAGTGATTGCTACTCCTCTGGAATAAGCTCCCATTCCATATGAAGCAGAGGTCCAAAATGACCCTATTCAAGTACAGCCTTGACAACTGGATGGGTGACCATAAATTCATCCTGGGAGTGACACCTATGTCCCTCATGAACAGGGACAGTCGGTGCTAATCACAGAATTGTTCTGCTAACAACTGTCTTAACTATGGTCAATAAGGGTACTCAGGTTTTTACACAGCTAGTCTTGTAAAGGCCCTAAAACCGTTAGCCTAGTATCCTCCTGTGAACCTTTGCTAAAATATACTGCAATACTGATGTTAAATTTGGCAATGATTTCTGGTACATTGCACACCACATTTCCCCAGATTACAAAAGGAGCACCAATATCAACATTAAAATTGTAAAAATAAGTTTGTATTTATTTACATATTTATATAAAATAGTATAACAACTGTAACCTTAAAAATGTAATCATCTAAAAAAGGCCAGAACACACTCATACAACATTTTTTCTGAATGTCAAATACTGCTGCCATCTTTTCATCATTAAGTTACACCACACAGCCCTGTACTGACAGACTATATGCATTTGCATTTCTGACATCATAACTGTGCTGAATTGTCTTATTGTATGACTGTAATCCCAAATTTAATCTATAAATATTACCATTTTGTCAACAGGATATGTGTAACCAATTTAAGGGATTATGTTATGAAACTGCTGTGAATTCTTCAGCATACAGGTAGAGTTAAAGATTATGGAGTGTCCACAATGACTGGATTCTGGAATCCTGAAGCACAACTTGCATAAAACCTTCCTTGCCTAAAACCAAAATCCAAAAACTTAATCTCATTGAAACAAGTACAAACCACACCACCCACACATAGGACTGATCACAAAAAAGACAGTATCATTTTATGATATGTTATATACCAAAGTAGAAAAAAAAAGTAAAAAATGATACTACCAACACAAACACTTTGTCTGAACAGTGGTACCAATAGGGAAGGTGGTTTTCGGGAGGTAATATGCATGACTGAGTTGAGAAGGAGGGGGGATATGCTTTGGATGCACACACGATTAAACATGGATAGGGGGGTTTACTCTACATTGGCGGCCTTGTAACACCCCTGGATGGTACATTATTTCCCTCTAATACCCAACTTGTTGGGCATTATTACTTGTATAAATCACGTAATTTGTCTCATAATAGCCCATTAACTGAACATGAGGAATTTTCTTTGGCATTCAGCACTAAATGACTGTTTTTGGAGAAAAAGCATTATATACATAACATTTACATGACACAATGACACTACCAATCCTTTAAAGACAAAATAGTTACAAATATAGCATGTTTCACAATATTCATCAAAAAGCTTACACAACTGGGCATAAATCCCTGTCTCATCAGGTGGGTGGCCAACTTACTCACCGACAGGACCCACAAGGTCAAAATAGGCACCTCCACCTCTGATAGCAGACCTGTCACCAGTGGTGTTGCCCAGGGATCTCTCCTGGGACCCCTACTGTTTGGCATCTACTTCTCAGAGGTCCATGCAAAGACAGAAGGCCTGTTGGTGACCAAGTTTGAGATGACTGTAAGATTGGTGCTGCCATTGACTCCCCAAATTATGTTAATATACTGCAGGAGGATCTCACAGTGACAAATGACTGATGCTAAAGTCATGGCCTCAAGTTAAATGCAAAAAAATGTATCATCATACCATTCAGCAAAAACATGGTCTCTACTGATTACCACATCAACTCCAACCCCCTAAACACACAACCTGTGGTAAGAGACCTGGGTACTCAGGTTGACAACAATCTCACACTCAGCTGTCTTGTAGCAGCAGTGGTCAAAAGAGCCTTTTACTTGGTTCATCTCATAAGTAAATTCCCTCATTAGGCCAATAATTGAGTATAACTCTTCTTTTGGTATGCTCCTCTCCAAACATCTGCACCAACTGTAAAGGCCACAAAAATATCTTGCAATTGAATCCATGGCCTGCTACACCTGTCCTATGTGGACAGGCTCAAATCACTACCACTCCACTCTGTATTGTACAGATTACTCAGGGTGATCTGTGTCTCACCTACAAGGCAATCTCAGACCCTGCCCTATTAGGGATGCTCCATATCCATAAGTCTAACTCCTCCTGCATTACCCACTCAAAAGGCCTAAATCTAATACGCAACATCAGCAAAACCTGCTGGAGAGACAGGTTTGTCTCCTAGAGGCTGCCCCATCTCTGGAACAGGCTTCCTATACACATCAAACAGAGTACCTCGCTGACCCTCTTCAAGCGCAACCTTGACGAGTGGATGGGGAACCACAAATTTGTCCCAAGGATTCCACCTGTGTCCCTCATTGACAGGTACAGGTGCTGTCTGAGGTTTCTTTTTTGGGGATAAACTCTTGGCTTGTAAGGGCCCCATGACCATTAGCCTAGTAATCTCCTATGACCTATAATACAACATTCCAGCATTCAGTACATCAAAATGCTGCAACATATATATATCAGTTTACTACCAAAATGTGTAATGGCACTCACATGAAAATGGGATGGCTGAATGCGTGTTTTCCAGTTTCCATAATGCCAGTCTGGAAATGTTCGAATCGTCGTTAGTGAATGGTTCTGTGCATTTGCTAATGTGGGATCGATGTTCGGATAAAAGATCGCACTACAGTGGGGATAGAGAAATTTACCCTTTTCCTCACTGTAGTGTGATCTCAGAGTTGGAATATATAGTATGCAGGGGGGTGGGGGATGCATGGGGGCTTGCCCCCCCCCCCCACAAAACTGTAAAAACTTGTGTTCTAGATGTATAATTTCTATGGCAGCTTCAGCACAAGTGCCTGAGGGTCTGACATCACCTCCTGAATACAGATGAAAAGGTAATGATTTCCAGCATTCTGTAAAACTGACATTTGCAAATTCAACATGTCAGTTCAGGCAATTAAATAGATTTTGTTTTGAGAGTCAACATTTTGATAATAAACTATATATATATATATATATATATATATATATATATATTTTTTTTTTTTTTTTTTTTTTGGGTTCCCTATAACCCATCAGGAAGTCAACATTTCAAAGTGAAAAAAGACTGGCACAGATGACTGAAAATCAGTTGTTCATATGTATTGGCTTCAGTATAAGACTGCTGTACAGAGGGAATTATGAAACTTACCATTTCCACACTGTATTGCAATTTCCGAGTTTATACATACATATATATATCTATATATATATATATATATATATATATATATATATATATATATATATATATATATATAGATTCACTACTAAATCCCGAAACCGCAGAATACCAACACTGAAAATAGCAACGCCCAGAAGAACAAAACTACAAAATACCGAAAACAACAAAACAATGAAACCCCAAAACTAAAAATAGCAAGCCCCCCTGCTCCCCCACATATCCCATAACTTAAATATACCTACTCCGAGATCACACTACACTTGGGAGAATTGCAAACTTACCTTTATGCACTATACAGCAATCTCCATTCTTTGCCGTCGGGATTCTGAAGTTTCGTTCTTCTGGGCATTGGTATTGTGGGTGTGGTATTCTGCAGTTTGGGGCTTTGTAGTGTTCCCATATATATATATATATATATATATATATATATATATATATATATATATATATATATATAAGGGGATGTGGGGGGTGTAAGGGATCTTGCCCACCCCCCCCCCCGCAAAAAAAAAGATTTTATTTTTCTTTGTATCTTTGTGATTCAAAGTACTGTATATTCAAATCTTTGTGATTCGAACAATTCTAAATGTATGACAGCTGTTTGAAATTTTGATATTTGAACATGTACCACACACATATACTACATTGCACCCTTACCACCTTGCATACAAAATTAGAATGAGAAACAAATTGACAGAAAGGGCTTTTATTTTTTTCTAAAGTATTTTAAAAAGTAAGAGTAGTGTCATTTATAAGAAATGCATTTCTTTATTTTAGGAGTCTAATGATGGAACAACTCAGCCTCTGGATTATGCTGAAATAGATACCAAAAAGTACACTGACAAACCTGAAAGTCCTCTGAGAGGAATTGAAAATCCCGGTATGGACATAGTATTAAATATGTATTTATCTTTTGGATTCACCTCCTGTGGTAATAACTGCCTTTCCATTATTTTTGTAGTCTTTAACATGAATGATGAGAGCAATTATGAGGAAGTCCATGAAGGTGAGACAATCAAAGAAGGAGTCATGAATGGTCCAGGTACAGTACTTACTGTCATTTATTTCTTTGTCATTATGCCTAACTAATCAATTCAGTGGTTTCTACTCTACAAGTTCATTTATACACAGTGTTTATGTTATTTTCACATATTATGTGATGCTCAGAAGGTGAGATAAAACAGCAATCCTGCATAAACTTGCACACCTTGACTCACACCCTCTTGCATGAGCATTAGTCCCTCAAAGTTTACGAACACCTGACAACACTTTTATATTGTATGTGAAATATTTTTTAATTTAGCAAATAATGTGATGATATTATAAGTGAAATATGAAGACAATAAACAACATTTCAGTAAATTTTAAAATACAGGTGCAGATACATTATGGAAATATTTTTCTGCACCTACCTAAAAAGCAAGATGCAAAACAATATATGCATATGGATGATCTATGAATACTTTCAAAGAAAGAGGAAAGAAAAAAAAAAAACAATCAGAATACAGTATTGCTACTTTCATCTAGTGGCAGACATCTGTGAAAACTTTCCCCGGGATTCATGAACCTTGCGCCAGGCGCCAGCATAGCGTCGGCGTTATAACGCCAAATATGGCTGCTTAGCGATTCAGGTATGAATGAATTCCACGTGCACTACCGGGCGCGGACCGTCCCCGCCCGGCGAGGGTATGCAAAACACACTGTGTGCGGTATTGCACCATGCAAATGAGGGCAAATAGCGATCCACGAAGTGGCGCAGGCGTAAGCGTAGAGACGGCAATGTAAACCAAAAACGGTTTACATTTACCCAAACATACCGGAGGAGTAACGGAAGGCTGTCAAAGTCAGGTATCATATAGGTGCAATATGCCAATGTGGAAAGGCACCGAGAATGTCCAAAGAAAATATGCACAAAATGTAAAAATGACATAAATGGCACGACGTAGAAAGAACAGCAGACCCCGGGATGTGTGCACAGAAGTTGTAAAGCAATGAAATAATATGATAATGTCCGAAAAGAGCATTAGAACACAAATCAGCTGCACAGCCACCACACACCATAGTATGTATGTAAAGCTGCAACCCCAGCGCAATGGTTGTCAAGGAGTGGAGGCGGTGTCCGCCGTAACCAGGTATTAGTAGTCAATTCCATGCAAATGAGGCAGATAATAGTGAATCGCAAAACGGGCGCCAGCGTAAGGATGGAGCAAACGGCGAGCGGTACTACACCGAGGAGTGGCCTACACGAGATACATGTCAACCACACAGGGGTGTGCCACTGTAGGAGGAAGGATATTGAGGACAGCAAATCTGGGCTGTACAATGCACATCACAGCATCATGACTGGCGTGTGAGGAAATAGATGCGCTGACAGTACAGAATGCGCGTACAAATGCATGTGCACGAGGATGACTACGTTCCCGAAACCAGTCATGTGACGGCCTCACCGGCAACAACCAGGGATATAGGAAGGTAATGCGGAGAATACGAGGAAATGCGGAAGCAGTGTAAATGTATCCGTAACGAGCAATTAACACCAATCAATGCAGGAAGGGCAAACGCCGGCAGCTGATAAGTCTGCATGCAGACTCCTGCAGAACGGGAAAGGGAGGCATATGAGAGCAAAGATAATAGGGATGTAGTAGAAATGCAAAGAGCAAAGAACCGAAATAGCACAGCCAAGTACAGAGGTAGCATAACTGCGGCCGCAGATAAAATGCATCATATGCCATGTGCCTGCAGGATGCAGTAATGTAAGATGCCAGGCGAAGGCAATGCAGGCAACTGTAATGTAACAATACAGGCAGTACCGTTGCAGCTGCAAGCGTAAAACCACGGAAATAATCCATGGATAGGGCCGCAGACACACCCAATGACATCACCGGTATACAGCACAACAGTAATAAATGTGAATGCGACAACACACAGCGATTTCCCAAACGCCGCACCGTAGGGTGTAAACAGACGGGGAACTTTTAACATGTATATGCTGGGTGCCGCCGTGGTCGTGATGCATAGGTATGTGGCAGAGACAGACGGAGTTGCGGAGGGTGGTGCCGACAACTACCGTAGGCCTCACAGGAGAAGGAGAGTGTTCACACCAAGGGTGACCTACCAGGGGCTGCGAGACCTGGAGATAGTAGAGCGCTACAGGGTGGACAGGGACACATTACAGCAAATAGTGGAGCTGTGCCGGCCGCGCCTGAGAACAAGAGACAACAGAGGGGAGCCCATCCCAGTGGACACAAAGGTATGTGTGAGCTTGCGAATACTGGCTACAGGTACCTTTCAAAGGCCCACCGGGGACATAATGGGCATCTCACAGGCATCAGCATCCAGGGTACTACACCAGTTCCTGGATGCCATGTTACCACATGCCCATGAGCACATAAAGTTCCCCACATCTCAGGAGGAGTTGGCTAGCAATATGCGCCGCTTCCACCGTGTGGCACAATACCGTCCTGGGTGCGATAGACTGTACGCACATAGAAATCAAGTCACCACCTGGGGAGCAGGGTAGACGCTACATAAACCGCAAGGGATACCCTCCATCAATTGCCAGGTCGTGTGCAATGCGCAGGGCATTATCATGGAGTGTGCTGGCAGCCCTGGAAGCTACCACGACTCCCATATCTGGCATGCCTCACAGCTGTATCAGGTATTCGCCAGTGGGGACATCACACAAGGTCACCTTGTGGGGATGCTGGCTACGCACTGGAGCCGTGGTTGATGACACCCATCAGAAATGCACACACACACATGCAAGAACGCCATAATGAGGCACACGCACAAACGAGAATAATCATAGAGCGTGTGTTCCCTTTCTTGAAATCACCGTTCCGGTGCTTGGATACATCCGTGGAGCCTTGCAGTACTCTCCAGGCACAAGTGCCCACATATTCATAGTATGTTGTATGCTACACAATATGATTCTGCGGAAACAGCTGCTGCAGGGACATAATGCCGGGGGGCCACCAAGCCCGCCACAACTGCCAGGGCAAGCACAGGCACAGGGCGCGGGGTGCCTCGGACACACTGAGCCTGCCCCAGTAGCTAGACACAGGCGATCGCTATATGCCTATGCCGTCGCAAAGAGCGAACGATAGCACATACTTTGACAGTGTAGGCCCCATGGACTGACACCTCCTGACCTGCACACACAGTAAAATGGACGCCACACAAACATGTCCGCCCGTAATGTGTACCGTATGTGCGGACGTATGTGTGACTCCAACAAAGGCACCGCCAAACACTGCACACCCAATAGCCAGCAGAGCATGGAACGCCAACACCTCAACGCGACGCCGGTTCAACAGCACACGGCGTAGCCATATGCTGCCACTATCACCGCAAGTCGACCACATGTACGCATGTGCATACACAGATACGGAAATACATATCAGTACACATGTAGAAATATATGCGCATACACAGATAGAAAGGACAACAGGGTAACATGGAACCCAGGGATGCAAGTTCACAGATAAGTAAGACGCGAAATCACCACATATTAAACATAGTGACCGACAACCCGATCATCCTGGAGGGTGGGCAGGGCAGGTAACGCCAGCCATGGAAATGTTAACCTGCAGCAATACATATCCGCGTGTCGGGATGGTCACCGTCCACGGTACAGTAACGGGATATGTGTAGGGTCACCACCTGTCCCACGCTGTGAGGGACAGTCCACCTTTGGGCAGTTGTGTCCTGCAAAAACATTGACAAAATGGCAAATGTCCTGAGATTGTAGGACAAAACCATTTCCCACAATTACTTTATTAGTTGCAGAAAACAGTTATTTTGTAGAAGAAACATCTAAATATGATAATAAACAGAATAAGCAACTGTAATGCTACAGCTTTGTATTCCGTCAAAATTGTGAATCGCTGTCCTTTGTACTGGCCGTGGGTATGTGTTGGCATGCAAAATCTGACGTACCTACTACAAATGTCCCACTTTGCCCATTTGAAAAGGTGGCAACCCTACATATGTGCGTGTCATATCCATAGGACATGAGTGCGGAGATACACGCCGCCACCGGCGATGCGGCCAACGTAGGTATTGTGTTCAACCGTCGGTGCAAAAGCGGAAAGCATACCAGTGAAGTGTACGACATTATGAGGAACGTACCTCATCTGGGGTGTAAAACAGTGCATGTTCCTCGCAGTTCCTCCAAGTTCCACATTGAAAATGTCTCTCAAACAACCATTGTTAGGAATGTATATAAACGACAACCTGGTAAATAGAATGTACTCATAGTAAGTTAGTAAAGGTTCTTCACTGTAAGTAAATCAGCATATCATAATCAACCTATGACCTACTTAGCTGAAGTTGTCACTATGCCATTACTATGTCTCCCACATTATGCCCATGTGTTTCACATTACTACTGTGTGTGTTCCCCACTCCGGAAATAGAAGGTTGACAGCCATGGCGGCAATATGTGTATGTGTGAGGTGAGGTTGTCGTGTGTTCCGCTGTGTGTGTGTAATGTGTGTGCCAGTGTAAACTGTGTATGAAGGTGACATGTCACAGCCGGAGTGTAATAACAGGCGTAGGCATACAGTACAGGAACCATAGGCGTATGTACAGCAGTACCCACAAAGTAGTACTGACATCTCCTCAGTGGCTATGCACGTGGCGACATAAAATGATGCAAAGCGCAAATGTCCCAAAGTGTACCACAGGGCCATAGCAAACAGGAGATGCAAAGGACGCATGTACAAACCACGACCGTAGGTATGGCGGCCATAACGTACACTCCACATGGTCCGTCGGCAACGTTACACAGCATCAGGCATGTACGGCGAAAATACGAATGTGCCATCCCGGCACCGATAGTGAACAGTCACGGTCCGGTAAATACCGCGGTGTGTTCCACGACCGTGATGTAAGCAAGCAGCACACGAATAGGAGGCAACCGGTAGCATACAGTCCGCCCCAAGTATAGGACCACAATCACCGTAACTATCAGCGACAAAATGCCAATGGATGGTAGGCACGGACGAACATCCGCAGATATATAACCGATGTGAAGGAGGAATATGTGCAGGAAGCACACATGCAGGCGATACCGACAGCAGACGACATCAACAAAACAAACATTCCCGGAACAACACACAGGTAACCCGCAGCTCCCCAAGCACGGATGGAGCACACACACAAGCATATCTGGTATGTATAAATGCAAGACTCACACCCCGCATCTCACCCACATCCGCAGATATTCCCCATTGCACCTATCTAAAGGATAACAGCTAAAAGCCTAGCAAACACATATAGCCAGTGAATGACAGCGCATACCCACAACAAGCTCCTGGGAAACACTAGCAGCGGCTCATGCATCCATGCATTCGCTATGTACAGGAAAATAACAGCCATGTAACACATTTGAATGCACAACGCCATCGACAGACGCCGCCAGGACACGGGGACCCACATGTCGAACACAATACCATACCCAACACACACAATCCACGGCTAACACCACAGCGAAATGTACCCAACAACACACATAGCGGATGCAGTCACACAAACATGATACAATACATACCATCCTCACGAAGGTATTGCAAATAACCAACGGCCACACGAGGAAAGAACCATGGCCTAGTGCCGACGCCAGAACGAACGAAAGGAAGGGGATCACCGCTGATATGCGCATAAGTACACACCGAGGAACAGCTATTGGCCTGATTAACCCACATGCATCAGGCTTAACGAATATAAGGAAGACTCCTGGAAATTCAAACCGTATGTTCATACCGAACGATACAAAGTAGAGAACGAGAAAAGGGGAATAGAGACGAACTCAAAACAAAAGGCGGAAAGGTATGTCGAACCCACGACATGTACTGGTGTGTAACGACGCATACGTATGACGAATCTGTACAGTATGTGAACGGTGTGTGTAGGTAAAGATACCTGTCCATCAGGCAGAGAGAGGCTAAGGTTGGATATGTAATGCTAAACGCGCAGCATACCAACAACTGTGGACAACGTGTGCACAGCAGTGGGACAACATGTAAACACCACAGAACCCCAGGGCCGGCTTGCCACCCTTTCAAAAGGCCAAAGTGGGAAATCGTCGGGACACACTTCAGATGTTACAGGTGGACACATACCCATGGTCAGTACAAAGGTTAGAACTCTACTCTTCTGCATAAAGAAAAGTGTAGTCTTGTAGCAGTTCAGTTGCTTATTGTGTGTCTTGTAACAGTTAGGAATGTACATACATAAATAAGTATGTTATGCAACTCTAACATAAGAATGGGATATAGTGATGTCCCACAATCTCAGGACATTTGCCATTTGTGATAAATTTGTCAGGACACAACTGCCCAAGGAGGGACTGTCCCTTGCAAAGTGGCACAGGTGGTAACCCTACCCCAGGTCTGCCATAGGGGTTGCAAACACAGAACAATGCCACCACCCACGCCGATGCTGGCAGCGGATATCCAACACTGCAGTGCCACAGCAGGGGATAGGACATTTATGTATAGTGTCACAGCACACATGTGCATGGGCATATACCGTCGATGTCATACGGAATGTGCGCACGACGCACCTATCCCACGCAGTAGGGCGAGTATGTCAATAATGTGTAAAGCAAAGCTGGCATCATCGATATGTTCACAAATCATAGACAGTCTAACAGGCATAGCATGCATGATGGAGCCGATGGGCTAATGTTATATACATACACAAGATATGTATGGCCTGCACATATGGGACAATGTAGTAGCAGAATAGGTACCCAAATGGAGGTAACAGCAAGTGACCATGTCCAAACGTTCCATAGCAGGTGCAATGTGTGCCACAATGATGTCCAGCAGGGCCGTGTGTAAACACATGTGCAATGTACACAGTACTGACACCCCCCCCATGGTAGTGTCCACTGAACGGCAGAACTGGATGTCAACTGTCATGTCTATACAATACGTCCGCTGTGGTGGTACCATGGGTGTGTGTCACCCTACCAGCAAGGCAGCTATCACATGACTAGTGACACAGTGTGCCCCTGTGGGATGTGCACAGGACCTATGTCCCACAGCATGGTGTGTGTCCAGTCTGTGGATGTCACACAGACGCCGGGCTGAGCAATGTGGCATGTGTGCACACATGCAGGACTGCTCCTCCCCCCCTGCCCACAGCAAACGCCATGTAGGAGTACTACATGCATCAGTACTGTGGAGAACATGGCCCATGGCAGAGTACATTACACCCCTGTGTTAGTGGCATGCAGGTGAGCACAGATGTGTTACATGGCTGTCATTTGCATATGTCAACTGTCTGAGCTGGGTAGAGAGCACAGCATGACTATACTGAGACATGTAACGTTGTATCCATTGTGTAAGGTACACCACACATGTGTCATTGTAACACGGCCTGCGTGTACATGTGTGTATGGCACAGGTACAAGGGCACCCAAGGTATCAGCTAGACATACGGTCCAGAAATGTGTAGTCCTGCACATGTGTACCCACGCTTATGGTGTAATATGGCAACCACAGCACCATGTGGGCCATTAGTGTGTACATCAACCATGTACAACGTGCTATGCCTGTATAGGGACAGTATCCATGTGATACACACCGCATGACTGTCAGTATGCAAAGGTGATGTGTATGCACTATGTGTGATGTAACTGATGCAATGATATCTACATGATATATCTGCCACACTGACACCTGTATGGGTGTCAGCAACATGAGTAGGATGAGCTAGAATGCTGCCAGGTATGTAGAAGTGGTATATGTAGGCATGTACAGTACTGTGTGACAGCAGGTAGTGTACGATGCAAATACTGAGCATGAGGGGCCACATGTCTGAGGAACGTGCAATGCCACACGCCCCTGAAATGTTGTAGCCAGCATGATATGCCTGCACCACTGTGTGAACTGTACAGAAGGCACATGGCGAACATGCCGATACATAGGGTACGATGTGATGCTGGATGTGTACACTGTCAATAGCATAAAGTGGAATGGTGCTGAAGGGCAAAGAGCGGATCATGTCTGATGTGATACCCTCTGTACCACCCCAACCACCCATGCAATAATATGACAGGTGGCCAGCATGGGATGTGGTGTGCTGTGGCACAGAAGCCCAACAAGGGTGCCAGGAAAGGCATGCAGGTAGTCAATGAGTGTGTGAAGCATGTATGTCAAGATGTGGCCCAGTGCCATACTGAATGGCCCAGTCATGGGTGTAGAGATGCAGCCCCATACGTGCAATGCAGTACCATCCATGTGTAGTGTGATAGATGTGGTAGTGTGGTGGTCAGGGTGCACAACGTACATGAATGGGCTAGCAGTCATTGACGTGTGCTGCTGCAGAGACATGTAACAGCCAGGTTGGCGGGATACAACAACTACGGCGGTCGGAGGTGACATTGGGACTGTGTTCCCAGACATAACATGTGCATGCCAGTACTATGTATGTGTCCACAGGGTTAATACAATGTCCAGCCAAGGATTAGAACCCTGTAGTGAGTGAGAGTGTGTATTGTTGGTAGGTACCCCATTGGCAGGCAGGATGCCATTAACATCTGTGTCGTCAATGCCTGCATGACCGTGGTATGCTGCATGGAATGTGGATGTAGTCAAACAGCAGAGACATACCACCACACTGCGTGAGGGCCCACACTGCAATGTCTGGCAGTCATGTGTAGATAGCTAGCTGTGGAGTATGTCATGCACCAGCAGGACACACCATGACTGTCAAGTGACACACAACACACAGGTGAACAAAACTACCGTGCAACAGCCTGCACATGTGCCCATACAGCATGTGTGCATGGAACAGGAATACCACTGTGGCGTCTGTGAAAATGCCAGCACCACCATGTCTCAGTGTGGAATAGCATGGTCCCTACCAGTGTGTAAATGTAGCAGAAGTGCACTGTGATCACTGTTGGCATAGGCACATAGACTGTCCATCGGACGGGGTGCCATGCCCTCAACTACCTCTGTCAGTGGATGTCAGTAATACCGGCTGTAGTGTGTATGTACCATGCATGCTGCTATGGTTGTGTGCTTAGGGTGTGGCTAGCAGGGATGGTAAGCATGGATGTTCAGCAAACAGAGGGGAGGTGTGTAGGCCTAGCATACAGACACATGGAGGTTTGGTGCATGCTGAGGGTAGTGTAGGTATGGTATGTGTCGTGTAATGTGTCACCCAGCTATGCACTGCATGGCCAAGCATGTGGGTACGTGGGAGTCCATACTAGGGAAGGTCGTGTTGCTGGCAATACATAGCAGTAGCAACTGTCCCAGGTGCAATGTACAGCATGCCAACCCGACTGGCATGTAACCTGTGGTGTACAGTGTCTGCACTGTCGCGTGTCACAATGTGTGTAGTGGCCACAAACATGGGTATCTGAACATGGACTACCTATGATGCAATGTGTCATGGGAAAATACAGTATGTGTGTAAATCACGGTGTGGTGTGGGAACCACCCACCTGTGTGTGTTGCAGTCCAGGTATGTGACTGGGAGGTATGATCTGTGTACAATCTGGACTGGCAGGTGTGCCGTGTAGGGCATGGAGGCAGGTCCCAGGCACCCTAGATAAATGACATGTGTGCTGTACTGTGTGTGCAGTGCTAGTGTACAGCACAGTGGAGGGTGTAAGCATTGTTACACATCACTGCATGCTGTGCCTACCTGTGACAGCCCTGCCAGAGACAGACATGTGACACCGCTGCACAGGCAGCATAGCATGAGAAGATGTACATGTGGGCTGCACACCTTAGCCAGATGTCCACACGGCATGTGTGCCACGGTAGTGTGGTTCAACACGACTATCAGACTGGACAAACAGCACATGCCTGCATAACAACAGTATGACCATAGTCAACAGTCCCAGTGACAGAGTAGGCCAATGTAGACTATCCCTGCATGCAGACCAGTGGCTACTGGACACCTGGCTAGACACACACCTGGACGGTTAATTCACCATTGAGCCATCACATGTCCACGGCCATGTGGGCCGTACAATGTCATCACAGGGTGGTCACAATAGCAGGTGGCAAGGCAGACACGGTGTACCAGGTGATGTGTCATGTGTGCATATGTTGAGTAGCACAGCCGCTCACATGTCTGCAACATACTGGTGCACGATGTATACTGTTACATGATGAATGGAACTGCACTGTCACCCACTACAGGGCCAGCTGGCACAGGTGTGGTGTGACTGGTGTAACCCATGTTTGCACAGGATACACACTGCTGTTGTAGGCAGCCATGCTGGTGGCCACCAGTGATATATGCAGTGGTCATACAAACATACCGTACACAGTGTTCAGGCAGGAATGTCAATTGTCGTGGACAATGTGCTGCTATGTGAATGTGGGTGTTTGTTGTGAATGTCACACATCCAGAAGACACCATCTGGTGCAGTCATGGTTGTCAACACCGGTACACACATCCACAGCAGTCAGAACCCAGTCCCGACAATGTGTGTCAGTCACCCTTGTACCGTGGGACATATGTGCACATGGCGGAACACCTCCCACTGTCATCTAAGCTGGCTACATGATGGCTGGAATGTGCTGTACAAATGTACAATGCTGGTAGCCCAATGAAGTACCTGGAATCAGACACAGTACACTATGTCAGCCATGTAAACCATGCACAACAATGACTGCCCAACAGACACAAACAATGCATTGACACATGGAACATGTGCTCATGACAACCCCCACTGAAGTATGTTGCACATATAGATGTACAATTGTCATCTATGGCCATAGCATGGATGCAGACACACATACTCCACAGGTAGTACCATGTGTATATGTCACAGTAGATGTACACAGACATGTCCTGCATAGCCGTCATGTAGGGTAGCTGTGGTATGTCACTACTGGACATGCCCATACAGAGTACCATGTCCCGCAGGAGATGTGTTAGGTGTGTACCACATGTGACATGCTGACAACAATCTGCGATGTGTATGGCTGCCGGTGTACCTGTGTGACAATGTACCAGGTGATGGGTGATGGGTGCAAAGGCACATAGTATCGTATTGTATGCACACAAGCCCCACATAGCTGCATAGCCTGAACATACAGTACAAGGAGTGTGTGGGATGATAGCAACCCACAGGTGGAGATGGGTATGGACGGCGTCCCACAACCACCTGTGTGTGTACGGTGTTCCCGCCCGCGACACATGAGCATCTGAGAGGCTAGCGGCACAGTTGTACAGGGTCGCATGTACATATGTTCAGCAACATCCCTGTATGTCCCACCACTGGCCTGTGGACCGATGGACAACAAGCAAATGTGCAGGTATGAGATGTGCACAGCACATCACAGATGCCTACCGTAGAACAGGCCTACCATGTAGACATGTGCACAGTAGGTCTGCGCCACCTGCAGTCAAACACGTTAGGTGCCAAACCACACCAATAGTCCGCCAATGACACAGATGGGCGGCATACCTCTGTGTATGTATGTCTGTGAATGGCTCCGCATAGCAATATAGCCGTGTCACCATTGTGAACAACAATATGAATGGGTTGTATGTGTGAGGGTGCATCATATGTGTATGGTCAGATCGACGATACCATCAGTGGGCCTGCTATGTGAACATCCATGTCCCCATACATGGATACCTCTGCTGAGGCCAACACCACATTCACACAGGAGGGATGGCGGTGTGTAGTGCAGCAGCAGACATGTGGGTGGCAGCGGCAATGTATGTACACATATGTGTTACCCACATCAGTTCAGGCAGATATCCATGTGCATGGGATAGTGGTGTGTGTACACATACAGCACTGTGTCGATCAACATCCCAGCACATAGCACCTGCCAGGGCTACAGTGTATGCATGGATGTGTGATACCTGCATGCACCACACACACCCTCAACAAGCAGCGGACAGCATACCTCGCTGGAGGACAGTGTCCACACCATGGTGATAAACATGTTGAATGTCCATATTCACACAGCTATGACAAAAGCAATGGACAGCCACCCTGCCAATACCGGCAGCCCCTGGGAGGGTCACACCCATTGCCATGTATGTGGCATACCCTGCCATATCATGCAGAGATGACCAGCAAGGCTGCATGAGCTATCACAGTCCCACATGGTGCAATGGACAAAAGGCACTCTCACTATCAACCATACACAGTAGTAATGTGGTGGCGATGCACCCTGTCATGTTACAGGTGCTGTGTGATGCTCTACACAATGTGTGCGTGTACATGCTATGCATGGCCTTTCCTGCTAATGTGTCATGGTTACACATTGCTCCATGTCTATCACATACGTAACACAGGTGAGCTGGGGCAAGTTGTCCAGCACCGTACAGTGCTGTGTGGAAGTACATGGCACAACACATGCATGTGCAGGTGTCCATGTGTATGTGTACAGTGCCGCTGCTGACATTCACAATGGACACAGACGTGATGTGTACTGACATATACACAGCGTACAGGTGAACAGTAGCACAGACGTCACATGGGGACATATGCCAACTGATATGGACATAGGTGCAGCCAGGTACACATGTCCATGGCAGGCTAACATCTACATGATGCGTGCACAGTGTGATGGGGTGGCACACAGATATGATGTGACACCCAGTGCTCAATGGTGTGAAGCCACAACATCGGCTGTGTCACCGCCACGATGCCCTTCACAGATCACTGTGCAGATGTCGCATATGTCATAGCAATGTATTTCCAACAGTATGCCAGCACAGCAGTGTGAATGTGACCTGCCACCATCATTATGTCTTCCAGATAATGCCACGTCCCCGGCTTCCACCATTTAGCCGACAGGAGGAGGAGGTCATCATACCATACCTCCAGAGTAACTACAACGCCCTGTTTAGCCATGTGCCACAGCAGGCACAAGAACGGCAGGAGATGTGGGAGGAGTTGTGCAGGAGGGTGAACAGCGTGCGGAACCAACCGCAGCTACCAACAAATCCGCAGGCACTGCACAGACCTGATCCGGCATGCAAGACAGCGTGCCGCTGCAATCGCCAGGCAACAACGTGGGACAGGTGGTGGGCCACCAACACAGCCCCCACTCACAGCTACGGAGGAGCTCCTGGCCAGTCTGGGGACACCCACGGAACAACACGCAGAACCACTTGCGTCCATCGTGGAGGTGGGTGTCTCCCGAGCTATGAGCCTGGAGCTGCCTGGTAAGTCAGTGTTGCATGTTTGTATGATAGTCGACGTGGGTGTGGGTGTCATAGTACAACACATGATATAGCAATACATGCCAGGTATATGGCCACACAAGATGCAAACCATTGTATGCTATGTTGTGTTAGCAGACATGTGCATAGCACATGCAACCACACACATGCATGATGTGTCATGCACAGTGCTGACCGTGGAGATAGTAATGGCTAATGTGTATACCTTTGTGTAATGCCTTTACAGGTACATCTGGCGTGTCGCAAGGACAAGGGTCTGTTGCAGGTAAGTCTGTTGCCAGTCAAACGCATGTTCTGCTGTATTGATATTCCCCATGTGTCTAGGCATGACATGCTCACCTGTGTGTGCCCCCGTCACGGTATACAGCTCGCACCACCCGACATACACACCACCCATGTACAGTAGATACACCCGTCAGAGTGGTATGACACCACACAACCAATTGGTGTGTTACGTGCATTCAGCTATGCATACAATGGTGTAGGTGTTACACAATGGCTGCATGTGTAGTATGCATTGGTATGCCAGTGCAGTATGGACACAGTACCACAGAGTGAGCTGTGATCTGGCCAGAGCACAGGTGTTACCAATGTGACCCATGCCCCTGCATCGGTGCACATCGTGACATGGCGGATGCCATGTCCCATGCACGTGGATGTCTGGCTGCAGCATTGTCACACCATGATATGACCTATGCACAACATAGCAGACATACACACTGTCAGCATATCCAGAGAATGTGACACGCCACACTAGTATGGGTGTATGTCACATGGGCCACCACAGGGCCGTGTGCACAATGTCTACCACACACAATTGTCAATGAGTCAGACAGACAAGGCCATGGTTGATACCTACAGGCATGTTGCCACACAGCACATCCACAGTGGGTACTCACCATTGCACCCTGTACACACATAGTGGGTTCATCAATGTAGTGGACCCCTGGACATCTGATGTAGTACACCAGTGACATGAAATTCCTCTCCACAGCTACTACAGGTGCCTCCAATGTCCACTATATATGTGCTGCTGAGCAGCTGAATTGGCTTACACACATGGCAATGTAATGCGCCCAGGTCACGCGATCGCACAGACACATAGCTGTGTCCTGCTACTGTGCAGTGGCACAGAGCCCGCACCACACACCGCATAGCTATGCACACAGCTCACAGCAACGCATCTACACAGACATCACTGTTACACATACATTGTATCTGTACACTGTACACATAACACTGCACCATGACAGCCATCGTGATGTGGTGCATGCGGTGGACACCATCTTCACATCGCCCACATGATACCGCATGTTTGCGGTGTACATTACATAGTGTTGGCAGCCATGTGTACTCCCAACTTGCCCGCGCCACACGGTGTATCACGCTGATGCATGCAAACTACCATGAATGTGTGTACTGCATGCCTACTAAATGACACCTGCCTGTTGTACTGTCCCCACCAGGGCAGTGTACATACTGCCACTATGAATGTCTGGTCTGCATTCACTGGTCTGTGTTGTGTGAATGCTGCATGCCACCTGCATAATCACATGCATGCTGTGTGTGTGTGTGTGTGTGTGTGTGTGTGTGTGTGTGTGTGTGTGTGTGTGTGTGTGTGTGTGTGTGTGTGTGTGTGTGTCTGTATTGTAACCGATGGTATGTCTTTGTATTGACAGGTGCTGTAGGTGCGTTCCTGCGGTCAATCTGATGCTAGTGTCCCGACAGATACTAGTGGTGATGAGCATGTGCATGAGGCACAGGCAGGGTCGTCACAGGCAGAGTCTGTGCCACTGGAGAACATCACACATACGCCCTTTCATCCCTGCACACGGTTCAGATGCCGACATACCCCAACACCGCTGCCCATAGATGACGGTCAGTCAGCCTGTTGTCCCCGAGCAGGAATGTGTGGTGGCTGCAGAAGGTGTGGGTACACACGATGTTGCCAGTGTAAGGACTGGTGCAGTGCCACGCAGGCATGTGGCAGGTGCTGCCCGTAGGGGAGCACCGCCAGACATACACCTGCCGTCAGGATGCAGCAGCTGGTATAACCAGACGATGTTCCAGACTGTAATGGCGGCGCAGGCACGCGTCGAACGGCAGAACCAGGAGGGGCAGAGGCTGCAGAGGTCCGCAATCCGCATCCTAAATGACAGCAGCCAGGCAGTGGCGAAGGCACAACAGCATCTTGCCGATGTTCTGGATAGGAGATTGGGCGATATGGCTGGTCTCATCGACCGAGGCTTGGCCATCCTTGAGCGCAGCGCAGTCCGTGCAGGAACACCAGGTAGGTGAGGCATAGGGCACGCGTGTGCCAGCAACACCACCTGCTGCAGGTCAGCGCAGCGTGCCACCTCCCATGCCCACACAGACAGTGATGGTAGCAGTAGCACTGCAGCTGCTACCACACCATCCACACCAGGACAGAGCAGGCCACGGACGGGCCTGGACGGCCCCGTCAGGCACGCTTCCAGCGGACATGTGACATCGGAGAGTGGACAGTCTGTACCTCCACCCGGTCGCGTCTGCGCACCCCAGGCAGGCGCTGGTCACTTCGCCGGCAGACACAGTGAGCCGTAACACCTGCACTGTACAGTCAGGGGCTGCCAAGCATACCCGTGTAGGCATCACAGATGACTGAACTGTGTACACACACACCCACACACAGCAGACACAACTGTAGGGCTCCACCACACCCACATGCAATCTACATAGTCATGCCCACTCAATGCACTGGCCCTTACACACACACATGATGTCATCCATTGGTACAGCCCATGCCTGTGGCACACATATCACCCTGTGCATATGATTAAGTCTCTGCCGCATAACTGTGAGCCACACCATCAATGCACGGTTAAGCTGACATATTATGATGCACAGGGTGGACACGATAGTGAGAGGTGTATGTGATACCTGTGTCCGCATAGTAATGCGTGCTGTGTATGTTGTGGTGTGTGTGTATGGCTGGTGACAGGTGTGTATGTGATGTGTGTTGTGCACGGACATCATGCAGCAGACATACCATGCAGGACAGGTGCAGCATTCATTGATATGTGTACACAGTATGTGTGGTGGTTACATGTGTAGCACCATGTCGGTGCAGTTAACCCGTATGATACTGATGGTGTACTTGCACGCGCCTACTGGGAGCACTGTAATTAGTTCCCCACGTAGTCGTGGCGTACCCACAGGCATGTCTGGCAAAATCAGCAGAGCACAGTTACCCAGATCCCGCATGGACCCCTACATAGGTACATAGGCACACATGAACGTGACAGGATATGTGCCCTACGACATGTGTGGACCTAGCATGACTGTGTGTGGCATCTAACACCCCTCAGGATGGGGATGCCATATCCATCAGTCCCCAGTCCCTGGTCTAGCAGTGACACACAGAGGTTGACTGGCGCATAACTATAGTCACACATCCACACGTCATTAGCAGTCCTGGACAAAGGCAGTCAGGGCCTTTCCTTCACATGGCCTGGCACTCCTCCCCATGTTGTAGTGTGTGTCTGGCCGTTACCCTGTTCCCCCAGCACGTCCCACTCATCTTTGGGTTGAGGTGTCTGACAGTCGCTTCTGTGCCCGTGTTCGCATGGGGCCTGGGAGGTGGAATGTGCCCATGTCACCCAGGTCAGACATGGCCGTGTATGTCAGGCACAGATCACCACGGAGCAGCTGTGCTGTGAAGATCCACAGCCGGTGTCCCCTTGGCCGCACCTTGTGACACATGTCCCAGCACCGCCATCCCCGCCTTGTGGAATGTTTGCTTATGTCCTTCCGAGTGCTGCAGGCGACAGGTTAGCTACAGGCCACATGTGCCATTGTACGCAGTCATTGCACTGGTGTGTGATGTGTACAGGGGTACAATGAACACCCCTGATGTGGTTGCCATTCCATCCAGACCAGGAGGCCACAATGGAATGTCTTCACACCCACATTGCCATTGTGTGTGTTGACAGAGGTTGCCAACAGGTGTGGTAGCCATTTCCCTGAACATGTCCACCATCTCTAATGGCGTACCACCTACATGTGACATTGGGACGAACATGTTCTTCACACTGGGTAGGGCTGCACCTTCTCTGGCATTTGGTAGCAGGCCATGGCTCTGGCACCAGTCATCCATGTCTATGACGCCCTAGGTGGATGTTCGTGTAACATGGGGTGCTGGGTATGTCGGCCGGTGCGTAGTCATCTGCATACCTTGTCTGCTACAATCCCCCTATGATTGCATGCACATTGGAAGGTCGGATGCCACATGGCAGGGGGCACAGGAGTGAGCCCTGTGGGCCTCCACTGGGTCCAGATATGAGTGTGACAAGGCACCTTCAGCACCAACCCTGTGTGGTGTGACCTCCAACCTGTGTGAGAAGCATCGGGTGACATATGTCCCCACATGTATGCTGGCGAGCCTTTACATGGGTCCCATGTGTAGTGTGCTCTGAACGCGCCCACCAGGTCATGGTACTGTGTGCAAACCCACATATCCCCATCAATGGCCTTGGTGAACACTCCAGACTGGACGAGCAGGTTCGGGAGGCAGGATCCGCCTTGACTATGTAGTTGTGGGTATGTTCCGCATTGGCTGTACACCGCTATCTGTAACCATGACCACCTGTATGGACCTCCACACAGCTTTGCAGACAACACTTGTCAAGCCGTGATAGGGTGTGGCTGTTGACAGTCCATAGGAGCACTACCCTGGCATAGTGGGGACCACAGATGCCATATGGCATCCATTGGGGACATAGCCCATAGTAAGGCTAACATGACACAGTGGCCGCATGTGTGGGCCGAGGGCCTCAAAGAGGATGGGTAGCACACAGCCAGGGAAACCATCGGTGCCCATTGCTGACGTGTCAAACGCCATAGAGATATGGGATCACCCAGGCCATATGACATGCTTGGGAGGATACACTCTGGTGGGATGGATATGTTCCCTGTTGGGGCGGCATGTATGCATGGAACATGTCCTGTGGTATGCAGACAATGTCTGTGGGTGCAGTGACTGTTGTACCATTCTGGACCATTTCCAGGCAAGTCTGTGTGCCCCAACCATGTCCTTACCACAGTTAGGGAAGGCCCTGTGGTTGTCTCATGTGCCCTCTGCAGTACCACTCCCACGAGCGGACCTGGATGTTGGTATGTGGGGCCATGGTGACGCCGGTATGACTGGGTGATGGTTTCCTGGTACTGTCATTGCCCTGCCATGTAGTAGCTCCAACTGTTGATGTACAGGTAGTCAGTGGCTGCGGTCCACCACACCATGTGCCTACCTGTGGTGGACAAGGTCCTGATGTCATCATGTTTGCCTGTTGCAGACATGCATGTGGGTGGTCGGGAAGGCATTCGCTAGGGCGCTTGCCGGTCTGGCCTCTGTTCAACATTGGCATGGAGGACATGTAGGGTACCACACCGGTCATATGATGTGTGTGGTTTTCTGTGGAGAGGTCATCACTGAGGTCCCCATGCTGGTGTTGGTTACAGTGAGTGGATGACCAGTGGATCCACTATACGGTCTTGCATCACCATTGAGGGCTGTACATCCTGTGTGGGGCATATCCTCACCATGCGTGATGGGCAGAACTGTCAGACATCCCCTGGTATGTATGGTGCATGGCTGTTTAACAGTGGCCAGGTGTGTGAACACCTGGGACTGCTGGCGGACTGTGTTGTGCCATGGGTAATGTTCCCAGGCTATGTATGGGTGGTTCATGTCACCCAAACGGTGCTGTTGTGAGAGCATGCCCACTCACCAGTGTCCTCAGGACATCTGTGAAGGTATCCTGTGTTTGTGAGGGTTGTCTGTAGCATGCAACAAACTGTAGGCCAGTCCTACACATGGTTAATTGCACCTACATATTCCCCGCAGCAACAACAACGTCTGTGGCATGACCAGGTTACTGTTGTGTGGCCGGACACACAGGATGGTCCGCATTCCGCCACCCATGCCGTCGCACCATGTGTATGCATGTCTGATCTGTGCCGACTCTAAGTGTCTGAACATGCCCAGTAGGCAGCTGTGTAGATAGACACACAGCACAGTGCACACCGCGGCCTGCAGTAATACCCGGTGCATGCCTCTATCCCCACGCAACGGCCACGCCTGTGGCATGGCCAGGTTTCTGTTGTGTGGCTGGACACACACAACGGTCCACATTACGCCACCCATGCCGTCGCAACATGTGTATGCATGTCTGCCCTGTGCCGAAGTCTAAGTGTCTGAGCATGCCCAGTATGCAGTGATGTACTGATCAGTAGTTACTTGTTATTCTCGACTGCAGCACTAACGTGTTAGTGTACGGCGACTCGGATGGTAACAGACTGCGTGATCGCGCACTCTGTCCGAACACCGAGCGGGCGATTGCCTTTGCAAATGATACCAATCATGTAATGGTATGCCTCCTGACAGCGCCTGCTCAGTAAACTCGGTAGCTGCTCTGTAAATGCTTCATACTGTAGTGTGTTCATGTAGATAGGCGAGGTTCGCCCCCGCCCTTTCCGTATGTGTGTGTGTGTGTGTGTGTGTGTGTGTGTCTGAGTGTGTGTGTGTGTGTCTGTGTGTGTGTGTGTGTTTCCAGCTGCCTCTGCGACTGATTATGCTTTTAGACGCCCCGCAACACATGCCTTGGCTATTGCCAACTATTGTCCTGCGGGTGACGCCAGCAGCCTACAAGTATGCCTGTGACAGCGCCTGTTTAGCAAACTCGGCGCTGCTCTGTAAATGCTTCATACAGTAGTGTGTCCATGTAGATAGTCGAGGTTCGCTCCCCGCCCTTCCGTGTGTGTGTCTGTGTGTGTGTGTGTTTCCAGCTGCCTGCGACTGATTATGCTTTTAGACGCCCGCAACACATGCCTTGGCTATTGCCACCTATTGTCTTGCGGCTGACGCCAGCAGCCTACAAGTATGCCTGTGACAGCGCCTGTTTAGCAAACTCGTAGCTGCTCTGTAAATGCTTCATACAGTAGTGTGTTCATGTAGATAGTCGAGGTTCGCCCCGTCCCTTCCGTGTGTGTGTGTGTTTCCAGCCGCCTCTGCGACTGATTATGCTTTTAGACGCCCGCAACACATGCCTTGGCTATTGCCAACTATTGTCTTGCGGGTGATGTCAGCAGCCTACAAGTATGCCTGTGACAGCGCCCTGTTTAGCAAACTCGGTAGCTGCTCTGTAAATGCTTCATACAGTAGTGTGTTCATGTAGATAGTCGAGGTTCGCCCCCGCCCTTCCGTGTGTGTGTGTGTTTCCAGCTGTCTCTGCGACTGATTATGCTTTTAGACGCCCGCAACACATGCCTTGGCTATTGCCAACTATTGTCTTGCGGGTGATGTCAGCAGCCTACAAGTATGCCTGTGACAGCACTCTGGTTAGCAAACTCGGTAGCTGCTCTGTAAATGCTTCATACAGTAGTGTGTTCATGTAGATAGTCGAGGTTCGCCCCCGTCCCTTCCGTGTGTGTGTGTGTGTGTTTCCAGCTGTCTCTGTGACTGATTATGCTTTTAGACGCCCGCAACACATGCCTTGGCTATTGCCAACTATTGTCTTATGGTGATGTCAGCAGCCTACAAGTATGCCTGTGACAGCTCTGTTTAGCAAACTCGGTAGCGCTCTGTAAATGCTTCATACAGTAGTGTGTTCATGTAGATAGTCGAGGTTCGCCCCCGCCCCTTCCGTGTGTGTGTGTGTTTCCAGCTGCCTCTGCGACTGATTATGCTTTTAGACGCCCGCAACACATGCCTTGGCTATTGCCAACTATTGTCTTGCGGGTGATGTCAGCAGCCTACAAGTATGCCTGTGACAGTGCTCTGTTTAGCAAACTCGGTAGCTGCTCTGTAAATGCTTCATACAGTAGTGTGTTCATGTAGATAGTCGAGGTTCGCCCCCGTCCCTTCCGTGTGTGTGTGTGTGTGTTTCCAGCTGTCTCTGCGACTGATTATGCTTTTAGACGCCCGCAACACATGCCTTGGCTATTGCCAACTATTGTCTTGTGGGTGATGTCAGCAGCCTACAAGTATGCCTGTGACAGCGCTCTGTTTAGCAAACTCGGTAGCTGCTCTGTAAATGCTTCATACAGTAGTGTGTTCATGTAGATAGTCGTAGGTTCGCCCCCGTCCCTTCCGTGTGTGTGTGTGTTTCCAGCTGTCTCTGCGACTGATTATGCTTTTAGACGCCCGCAACACATGCCTTGGCTATTGCCAACTATTGTCTTGCGGGTGATGTCAGCAGCCTACAAGTATGCCTGTGACAGCTCTGTTTAGCAAACTCGGTAGCGCTCTGTAAATGCTTCATACAGTAGTGTGTTCATGTAGATAGTCGAGGTTCGCCCCCGTCCCTTCCGTGTGTGTGTGTGTGTTTCCAGCTGTCTCTGCGAATGATTATGCTTTTAGACGCCCGCAACACATGCCTTGGCTATTGCCAACTATTGTCTTGCGGGTGATGTCAGCAGCCTACAAGTATGCCTGTGACAGCGCCTGTTTAGCAAACTCGTAGCTGCTCTGTAAATGCTTCATACAGTAGTGTGTTCATGTAGATAGTCGTAGGTTCGCCCCCGTCCCTTCCGTGTGTGTGTGTGTTTCCAGCTGTCTCTGCGACTGATTATGCTTTTAGACGCCCGCAACACATGCCTTGGCTATTGCCAACTATTGTCTTGCGGGTGATGTCAGCAGCCTACAAGTATGCCTGTGACAGCTCTGTTTAGCAAACTCGGTAGCGCTCTGTAAATGCTTCATACAGTAGTGTGTTCATGTAGATAGTCGAGGTTCGCCCCCGCCCCTTCCGTGTGTGTGTGTGTGTTTCCAGCTGTCTCTGCGACTGATTATGCTTTTAGACGCCCGCAACACATGCCTTGGCTATTGGCAACTATTGTCTTGGGGGTGATGTCAGCAGCCTACAAGTATGCCTGTGACAGCTCTGTTTAGCAAACTCGGTAGCTGCTCTGTAAATGCTTCATACAGTAGTGTGTTCATGTAGATAGTCGAGGTTCGCCCCCGTCGCTTCCGTGTGTGTGTGTGTGTTTCCGGCTGCCTCTGCGACTGATTATGCTTTTAAACGCACCGCAACACATGCCTTGGCTATTGCCAACTATTGTCTTGCGGGTGATGTCAGCAGCCTACAGGTATGCCTGTGACAGCGCTCTGTTTAGCAAACTCGTAGCGCTCTGTAAATGCTTCATACAGTAGTGTGTCCATGTAGATAGTCGAGGTTCGCCCCCGTCCCTTCTGTGTGGGTGTGTCTCTGTGTGTGTGTGTTTCCAGCTGCCCCTGCGACTGATTATGCTTTTAGACGCAGCGCAACACATCCCTTGGCTATTTCCAAATATTGTCGTGCGGGTGACGCCAGCAGCCTACATGTATGCCTCTGACAGCCACGCCAGTTAACTCGGTAGCGCTGTGTAAATGATTCATACTGTACTGAGTTCATGTAAATAGGCGAGGTTCATCTCCGTCCCTTCCGTGTGTGTGTGTTTCCGGCTTTCAACCATACAACTGAATAAGCAAATTGTTACAGTGTTCACAATCAACAGTGTGTTATTTAAAATCATGTTAAGACTCACATTGTTGTTTGTGAACATTCTTAGACATAGCATATTTCCTGCACACGTTGTGGAAACAACGAAAACGTTGCATGTTTTAATGAACTGTTCAAATGTTACGAAGACTTGTGTTGTGTCGAACTACGGGGACTATTCTTGCTGCAGGCTTCCGGTTTGTTTGTGTTGCATAGTACAATATCATGTAATACGTGTGTTCATAGTATGCTTTCTGTGATGTTGACATGTGTGTGTTTCGCTAGCAGTACGTCTCTGCTTTCTATGCTGTGGCTACATCTCCATTGCTCGCATAGAAAGTGACAAATGGAACTGTAAGGGTGGACATTTAAAGCCTGGATACTTCCATGTTATGTGTAAGTCTCACGGGGCCAACGGGTGATAGCGCATACTTGTCTATGAAGTACCTTTGGATACCATATGCTACCTGTCGTGGACGAAATGTTTATGTTGACTGTTCCATCTACCTATGTGTGACATGGTTTGTGGCCATAGGGTGCCAGCAAGTCTTCCCTGTTCATTGGGTGTTTGCCATGGTGTATTGACATCAATCCTATTAATTCACCGAAGGATGTCTTTCTTTGGTGTCAACGCCATAGTTTGACCATCCTATGTCATTCCCAGCAGACGTGGAGATTGTGCCATTGGTATCTTTACACAGGTGACCCATCTGTTCCACTGTATGGAAGCGCAGGATCCCCATAGATGTGCTGGCACATGGAGTGTTGTGTACGCCGGTATCTGCCCAGCGGTCTTTCTTTGAATGGGGAGTGTGTACTGTACACCGTATCTGTATTCCCTGGGTTATGCCTTGCAACAGCTGTGGGATTCCCCAGGTTTGCAGCTATGGGTGCCATCTTGGCCGTACGTTTGTCCATCCATGGGAACTGCCTACTGGACACTAGTATCGGGCTGTCAACATTTCACAGCTGCATTCTCCATTTCCGCTGGATGATCGGTATTAGTATTGCGGAGTAACGCATATGCCATGGCCAGGTCCCGCACACGGGCGGGACGATGAGTCATCTGCCAATCCACACCGACACCCATATATGCATACCCACGATCCCATGTCTGCAACCGCCGACAGTACCCCTTGCACACCCTTCATGTGTGCGGAAATGGGATGTGGAAGTACGTGTATGGATGCAGCAGCCTGGGGAGTCCTATTCATATGTCCTGCATTTCATGGACGGCTGTCATCACCCTTGAAGACACCTGTGGTGCATATATCTACCTGTGCCGTAGTCACGGCTGTCACCTCTTCCGTTCACACTATGTTGCTCACACTCACTTAAGGAGTAATATTTGGGTCCTGCAATGGACACCGATGTGCATGTGTAAAGTTTAGGACATGTTGGACTGTGTCCATTCGCCAGTGGGTTTGACTGCCGTGATGTTCCCATTCCCGGATGTCTGTCCGCCTACCCATATTATGTAGTGCTACGTAACCCGTGTCCTTCCACAATTTACCCATAGGGTGTTACTGTAGTCCTGCAGGTTGGCAACTGCTTTACATAATCCTCACAGGTACCATTGTGAACTATCCGCCACTGTATTGTCAGTATAACACAGCCGGTACATGTAGAACCTATGTATTCATGACAGTATGTCGGTTATGTGTGTGAACTCCATATTTTAGCGGTAGTATGACCTTCCTAGTTGACGTTGTTGGTGTGCCATTAATATGTGTTCCACAGGTCGCAGGTATGTTCCGCAGAGTGGAGGCGGGTGATCCCCACATACTGGATAGCACCTTCGCTGCTGTGTACGCTGGGATTCGCATGGCAGGATGGATGTCTACGGGTGTATGTACTGCTGTTTCCATCGTTATGTCCTGTGTCATGCCCTACTACGGCTGTGTGATTCCACCAGGCTTGCTATTATGGGTGCCATCTTGTCCGTGACGCTTGTCCATCCTTGGGAAATGCCTACTGGACACTGATGTAGGGCTGAACACATTTCACACATGCCTTTAGCATTACCCTATGGGTGCTTTGCATCCTTACTGGGGACTAAGGCACGTCCTGTACCCGCAGCCCTCCCACGGGCGGACAACGGATTATCAGCCAAACAACACCGAGACCCATTTTGCATACCCAGGATACCAGGGCTGCAACCCCCCACGGTACGCATGACACATCCTTCATGTGTGCGGAACTGGGATATGGACGCACATGTATGGACACGGCGGTCTGGGGACCTCTGTTCATATGTCCTGCATGTCATGGGCAGGTATCATCAACCTTAAACACGCTGGTGGTGCATATGTTTAGCTGTGCCGTAGTCACGGTTTGTACTGGATTGGCTGTTTCTGGCGATACTGGCAAAACAGTCAGAATTTTTGGAGTCCTACAATGGACACCGATGTGCATTTGTAAAGTGTAGAACGTGTTTGACTGTCCCCATCTGGCCAGTGGTATTGACTGCCGCTGTATGTTCCCCAGTCGTGGATGTCTGCTTGACTACCCATCGTTTGTATGACATGGCCTATCTATATCCACGTGCCAGTATGCGTAAATACAGCAAACCTTGCGCCCTGCCCATCTTCATAAACGACATTATGGAACATATATCGGCAGAAACAGACACTGTCAAATACGATAGACTCCACAGTGAAAGGATACTGAGCTCTCTCAACTACTAACATGGGGCACCGTCGGAGTACGGATGTCATGACATAGCCGCCCCTAATTCACTTCCTTCAGAGTCGGTTTAAAGCGAAATAATCAATAAACCTGCTCATAGTTAGGTGGACAGTGCTCCAAGTCTTGATTATAACGTGACATATACATATCAGTGTTGCATGCCTTACTTCATGGAAACAATAATACGGCAACAATGTGTTAATATATCTACAATATTGGTAAATACAATCAGTATCCGGACACATAGTTGATAATTGGTGAGAGTGCACCTTAGAATGTAGTGTGTTGATCAGGTTATTGTATATCGATGTGTATAATAGTAGCATTACGATAACAAAGCATGGAATCAATAGGTACTATTTAAGCATATATTTTACAATTATGAATGTAAACGTGTGGAGGAGACATCCGTAACCTTCCCTGGTTCCACTGGATCACACACGCACACGCATACCTCGCATGTCCGGATTGTAGGTTACGCGACGCCGCATTACGCATATCCGTAGTCCGCTTATATATGTTTACAGTGTCTGTGTGGTTACGTGTTTGCGTTACTTGTGACTATTCCGTAACATATGTCTGATCCGTTGACGGACGGTGCAGAAAGCACTTACAGCTTTATATATGTAACAGTCTTTGCAGCATGGACGCTTTACGCATACGCACATCTATATGTTCTATAGTCATAAT
This sequence comes from Protopterus annectens, assembly GCF_019279795.1. Taxonomy (NCBI): domain Eukaryota; kingdom Metazoa; phylum Chordata; order Ceratodontiformes; family Protopteridae; genus Protopterus; species Protopterus annectens. The sequence continues at coordinate 373,829,710 of NC_056742.1, forward strand.
TCCAACGTGACTGCAGTCACGCTTGACTCTTACTGTGACCAGTGCACGTTAGCTGTTCGTTGTCATTAATATGCATACCCCTGGTACCTATGTACATTTACATATCACCCCCGCACACACGCACGCCACAGGCATCCATTCTCCTGCTGGGAAAGGTGCGGTACTGCATGTTGAACATTCCTAATTCCCTCGCCATGGCCCAGGATGCATATGTCGTCACCACAGGGCTGTTCAGATGACAGCTGCTTATATCCCATATGCATACAGGCCTTCGATTGTCAGGGTGTTGCTGTGGTGCTTTGGGTTTGGTCTTGGCCGCCCACTGTACGGGACCGCCCTGACCCTGTACGAATGTTAGATGAGTCACATGGGCACGCTTTTGTCCGTGTCCATGGTACCATGTCACGCCCCCAATTAGTCTTAACCGTGTACCGATTGGCGGTGTATCCGCTGTAGATCTCGTTATACTAATTGCACACGGTCTGATCGAACTAACCTACTTCCATTACTAACCCTCCGTATGTATGGCCTGTGTCGCAATATTACAAGGGTTTAACATTGCGTGACGACTTTCACTGAGCCACAGACATGTCCGCTGCTTTGTTTGGCCCGGTTCCGCTGTGCTACACACATTTAACATGGCGTAACAGGTTGAACAGCTCAGACACGAGGACATCGGGTTGTCCGTCGCTGTCTATTATTGAATGTCTCTGTGGAGTTTGTTTCACAAAGCGACACATTGTCGGCATTGTTAACGGACATCTCGCGCAGTACGCCCGCACCGACGCTGGTGACGATGTCTGCCTTTGGCCGGCGAACAGGCATTATGCTGTGCCATTATGTCTGGGGATATATGGTTTCCTTCCTTACGTAGATGATGTGCCATACTAGCAATGACCCTAGCGATCACCCGCCTGGGTGTGGGTACTGCTGTATTACCCACGGGAAGAGTGGCCTTAGGGTAAGTGGTGACCTAGGCAGAGGTTGCCACCGATACGCCACCCGCTACCCCCCTCCTGGTCTACCTACACCAACTAGAGTCTGGAAAGGTGCCCGAGTAGAGCAACACCCTAGACGGCTACCTACTTGGCCTGTGCCTAAGGCCGGCTATGTGTGTGGTCCCTTGGGCATCGGACTCGAACGTGGCACGCCTGCCGCTGGTATGTCCAGCATTACCCACATCCAGCCCCAAGGCAGTCAACACAACATCCATGGGTCCACATGGTGTCCCAGCTGTGCACTCCAGGAACTCTATGGGGAATTTAACCCACACTTCGACAGCTGTGTAATCCTAGCCTCACCTCAGGATACGCATCTGAGTAGTAGCACAGGGCGACTGTAGTCACACTCCACATAGATGGTGCCTCCACTGACCCTGGGTATTACCATACCATTAGTTTGACAAGCCTTATCTGCAAAGCCATGGAGATGGATCATAATGGGACACATAGATAAGGACATAGGGGACCCGCATACTTTGGATACAACCCAGTTTAGCTTGGTCATAGTCAGATCATGCCCTTTACACGTGTTTCACTTTGTAGAATCAGTCACCAAGGCCATTGCTGAGGGTAAAGCAGTCCATACAGCCTACCTCAACCCGGCAGAGGCCGTCGACACAATACCCCCTCGGTATACTTGATAAACCCGCCATCTTGAATGTAAATCCATACATCGCCATATGGGTTGCAAACGGGCTAGGTCACAGAACACACATGGCCATAGTTGCTGGCGCCATGTCATACTCACAGCCAGTCACAGGTGGTGTCCCATGGGGCTCAGTCCTGGGTCCACTATTTCCAGCATCTACGCTTCCAATGTACACGCACACAGGGGGTTATGGGTGACAATGTTTGCATACGACTGCAAACCGGATGCCAAAGTCAGACACACATCTGACACAGATATCCTTCAGGAGTGCCTCACAGATGTGGATAAGTGGTACCAGAGACATGTCCTACAGCTAAATGCCAGGAAATGCATAGGCATACCCTTCGATGAACAAGGTTACCCCGAGCTACCAGATAGCTGGCAGACCACTAAACACGGAAGGGGTTACGAGTGATCTGGGGACAGGGGTGGTTGTTAACGGTTCGTTAGACACACAGGTTGCTAACATAGTTGGGTAGACCTTCCACATTGCCCACATCATCATGAAGGGATTCACATCTAGATCAGGGAGGTCATTGTCCCCTTGTACTCATCACCAATAGACCTATGATTGGGTACAATGCCCGCTCAGAATGTATCTGACCCAACACCTGCAGCAGCTGGAAAGGCACCAACAGTTCTTCGACAAACGGATGCAGGGTCTCAGGTATATGTGTTATACTGACCGACTGAAAGGATTCCAGCTGTATACAGTTGCATACCACTTGCCCAGAGGTGACCCGTGCCTGGCATGCACGGCTTGGTCGAACCCAGATCTGATGACTATGCTTCACGTAAATAAGGTAGATCCCTCAGAACCACAAGGGCAGCTGACGTACACCTTGACACTGTCATTAATCGAACGTGTTGTTGGGACGGATTCATCACCCAGACACTCACTATGCTGTGGAACGACATCCCAGTACATGTGAGGGCAAGCACCTCGCTGGCCTTCTGTTAGTATTTACACATGGATGTCTGCATTGATTTATTTAAGTAACCTTCTAAATGAATGTTACATTAGCACATTGTGAATCTTTACATTTCGTTGGTCTATTTTACAGTAGTCATATTCATACGGTTTATGTGTATATATTATGGTTCATTCATATTACTAGGTGTCTGCAGTTCTGTTAATATATTGGCACAATCCGTAGGACATATATATGTAGCTTACACAGTCAGACATTTGGAAAACATTTTATGTTGGTTCATGTTTCATATATGTACATATATTTCCATTTTCCGATGAAGACTGTACCTTCAAGCAATGTCTGATGTCCTCACTGTGTGGGATGTGTAACCCAAGTAAGGTTTGTTCGCTTGTCTGCCTTTAAGGCATGTAATTAGTACCTAGCACATCTAATGTACCAACCAATTAATGCTTGTAAATGTAGTAGGTTGGACTGCATTGTATGTAGTCTGAATAAGTCTGCTTATGAAGCAGACGGCGGGCTCCAATAGACTATGGTGACTGCTTTTAATTCCTCGTGTGCTCTGGTTGGTCACTGACGGTCCCTACAGTACCTCGGCTTTGCTTTGGACTTCATCGGCTGGTTGTCTGTGTTTCTTGTATGGGGAATGTCAACTGTAGTCCCTATGTGTATGACTTGTGTAATGCCTTACTACGGCAGTGTAATTCCACCGGTTTGCATTTCTGTGTGCCATCTTAGTCATACGCTTGTCCATCCATGTGAATTGCCTACTATACACTGGTATAGGGCTGTACACATTTCACACCTGCATTTTGCATTCCCGGAGTATGGTGTGCATTATTAGCGGAGAGTGACGCATGTGTTACGACACGCCCCTCCCACGGGCGGACAAAGGATTGCCTGCGAAACAACACCGAGGCCAGATTCTACATACCCAGACTCCCTTGACTGCAACAGTGGACAGTACCCATTACACATCCTTCATGTGTGCTGCAGTGTGATGTGGACGCAGCTGAATGGACCCGATACCCTGGGTATTTCTGTGCATGTGTGCTGCAGTTCATGGACAGCTATCATCAACATTGAACACGCTATGCCTATGTGTACCTGTGACGTGGTGACGACAATTAGATCACATGAGTAATGCAGGAAGCTAGCAGGCATTCTCTGAACAGAATTTTGGGTCCTACAATGGACACCGATGTGCATATGTCAAGTTAGATGTTGCTGGACTGTGTCCACCTGCCCAGTGCTTTTCACTGCTGGTGTATGTTCCCAATCGCGGATGTCTGTTTGACTACCCATTCCACATGGTGCTACATAACCGCTGAGTTAGTACTGTGAACAAATGACATACATCCAAAGATGCTGGTTACCAACTGCTTCATATAAACCTCAGACATCCCAATGGGACATATCCGCCACTATATTTCCAAAATAACACCACCGAACATGTTGCTTACCTATGCATTCATGTAACCATGTTGTCTTCGTAGGTGGGAATGCCATAGTTTACACATCCCACGTGACGCTGTGTGTGTGCCATTAGTATGTGTTCCACAGGTCGCACATCTGTTCCGCTGTACGGTAGCGGGTGCTCCTCAGTCTGTTGCTGGCAGACTGAGTGCTGTGTACGCCGGTGTTGGCACGAGAGTCCGGCTCTGTATGTGGAATGTCAACTGTGGTCCCTATGTGTATTTCCTGTGTCATGCCTTACCGCCGCTATGTCATTTACCCGGCTTTGCAGTTGTGGGTGCCATCCTGGCCATACGGGTGTCCATCCATGACAATTGCCTACTGGACACTAGTATAGGGCTGTACACATTCCACACCTACATTTAGCATTCTCCGGAGTATGGTTTGCATTATTAGCGGAGAGTAAGGCAGGTGTTACGCGACACATCCCTCCCACAGGGCGGAAGAAGGATTGCCTGCGAAACAACACCGAGCACAGAGTCTACATACCCAGAATCCCTTGACCGCAACAATTGCCAGTACCCATTACACATCCGTCATGTGTGCGGAAGTGTGATGTGGATGCAGTTCTATGGACCCGGTACCCTGGGTATTTCTGTGCATCTGTGCTGCATTACATGGAGAGCTATCAGCAACATTAAACACGCTAGCTGCGCATATCTGTACCTGTGACTACAATGAGTTCCGTTAGGTGATTAAATAAGGCGGAAGAGCTGTCTTTAGACAATTTTTGGGTCCTACAATGGACACCACTGTGCATATGTAAAGTGTAGAGCTTGTCGGACTGTGTCCTTGTGAGCATTGGATTTCACTGATACTGTGTGTTCAGGAATCGCGGATGTCTGTTTGACTACCCATTCCACATGGTGCTACATAACCAGCTGATTTAGTACTGTGAACAATTGACATACATCCAAAGATGCTGGTTACCAACTGCTTCATATAAACCGCAGACATCCCAATGGGACATATCCGCCACTGTATTTCCAATATAACACCACCGGAACATGTTGCTTACCTATGCATTCATTTAACCATGTTGTCTTCATAGGTGGGAATGCCATAGCTTACATATCCTACTTGACGTTGTGTGTGTGCCATTAGTATGTGTTCCACAGGTCGCACATCTGTTACGCTGTACGGTAGCGGGTGCTCCTCAGTCTGTTGCTGGCAGATTGAGTGCTGTGTACGCCGGTGTTGGCACGACGGTCCTGCTTTGTATGTGGAATGTCAACTGTAGTCCCTATGTGTATTTCCTGTGTTATGCCTTCCCGCGGCTATGTCATTTACCCGGGTTTGCAGTTGTGGGTGCCATTCTGGCCATACGGGTGTCCATCCATGACAATTGCCTACTGGACAGTAGTATGGGCTGTACACATTCCACACCTACATTTAGCATTCTCCGGAGTATGGTTTGCATTATTAGCGAAGACTGAGGCAGGTGATACGCACACATCCCTCCCACGGGGCGGGAGAAAGGATTGCCTGCGAAACAACACTGAGCACAGAGTCTACATACCCAGAATCCCTTGACTGCAACAATTGACAGTACCCATTACACATCCGTCATGTGTGCGGAAGTGTGATGTGGATGCAGTTCTATGGACCCGGTACCCTGGGTATTTCTGTGCATCTGTGCTGCATTACATGGACAGCTATCAGCAACATTAAACACGCTATGTGCATATGTGTACCTGTGACGACAATGAGTTCAGGTAACGCTGGAATAACACATTATTCGATTCTTTCCACAATTTTGGGTCCTACAATGGACACCACTGTGCATATGTAAAGTGTAGAGCTTGTCGGACTGTGTCCTTGTGGGCAGTGGGTACTCTTTATGCTACCATTTTGATATATATCTGGGAAATGTTTGTCCTGAGATATCAGGACATTTGACATGTGTTCGGTTTATTTACAGGACACGGCTGGCCAGAGAGGGCATATCCCTCTCAGGGTGGAACAGGTGTTTACCTTGGAACATATGCATCGGATTTTCAGCGATTACAATGTTTCAGTAACGGTATGTTGCCTAATATACCATCAATGTCATATTTATTACCCCATTTTGCTGCGTAACTCACATTATGTGCTCTCTGCGATTGCATATTCTTCACGCCACCGTCAAATGCGGATCACATGATCTGTTGCTTCAATAATCTCCCATATCCTCTACACGACTGCTACGCACTTTCTGTCATAACACGGTGTCTCCTTCCCTGTATCCACTGTAGTGTCTACATTCACTATTTACTCTGCTGTGTGTTCCCTGACCTATGTTCAGATTTAACAGTATGTGGGTAGGTCTTCGACCCGATATCACTACTGTTAACAGAAACACAATGTAGTCTGGTCCCTGATCTACAATAGACACAAAAAGGCAGACACTCCTTACCTGGGCCTCCTGTTTAAGGCTGCACGCTTTCTTCTTGGGATCCAGTTTTCCGCTTTTCAGCCACAGATCAGACAGTAAACAGCCTCTTTACACACAACAATTCAGTCGGAGGTCTTTTCATTCAAGAAGAACCATTTATGCATATTCTCCGGCATATGTCTAACCAGCCATGCACTCTGACCTGTAGCTTACCAAGGGAATTCGGATTACAAGGATCACGATGTGAAATAAGTTGTTACAACCAGACTGTAGTTATCAGTAGACTTTTCTAAGTGACAGCCGATAACACAGGAGGCTCGGGTTCGACAGTTTTAGTAGTGTACACAGGCAGGCTAAATAATGTACAGTCCAAGTATGGGGGTTTTGTCTGACTCTATACAGTAAGCAGTTTCTTTATATAGTGTTTACAATCAGCATTTGCCCAACTTACTGACGTGGTCGGTCACAGGGCATTTCCATCACTATGGTCCGCAATAGTCTATACATACGGGTGCTGGGCTCGTGCTTTTAAATTGTTTTCTCATGGGAATAACACAGGCTTGCAAGGCACCTTGTACATTACAGTATCCTTTTGTGATTGTAGCTGTTTCAAGGACCCTAGACTGTTACGATACAGTGGACAGTTAATTTCTTGATACGTTGCTTTGTCTGTCTGGTAGGGAGTTGTACTGCTATCTTCCATTGAGCTCACAAGGCCATCCTCCTCTGGGGAAGGAGTGCTGTTATGCATGTACATACATTTATTGTTCTGTAACCCAGCAAATAATTAATGATGACAGACATGAGCCTGCTGTCCTGCTTACTGCCAGGTTCAGAATTCCATCACAGTACAGCTTAGCTTCACCAATTACATGCAGGCTTAGTTCTGCTGCCATATTGTACGGTACAATTCAATACATTATATAGTATTTCGAGTGTAAACTGGAACTTCATATGTGTTTCTATATATTTTACGAACAACATCCATCCAGCCATATGCATGTTGTTCCATCCTTTACCTTGACCGTGTGTATTTGTCCGTCCAGCCACGCCATCTCCACATGTGATGTCCCAGTTTCCCTTCTTTGCCTGTAGCACCCTGTTAGGATGTACTGTGTGTTAGGCACCTGTTCTGGTATATGTGATCGACTTCACTGCAGAGATGATCGGCGATGCGGTGCTCCACCGAGCGACTTGTCCACATGTGTACACTTATGTGCACCGTGTCGTATGCAAACCTAGATGGTTTGGACGGGTACATACTACATGCCGGATGTACACATTCTGCTGACACATTCACATGCAGCCATTTACATATCTGTACCTGCGGTGGGTTGCTGACATGTGGGTAATGATTTGCCAGCGTGGCATTGCCTAACACAAACATCTTACCACAGTTCAGGTATGCACATTGTGTGTGGTTGTATAGCTGCACACGGATGCTAGCAGGTTTGGGTGCAGGGGTATACATGGGTGTGACTGACATGTACAATGAGGCTATTGTGTAGTACATCCGAATGCATGTGTTCTGCTTCTGGATATTACACTTCATCATACACCATCCGTGTATGCAACAAAGATGTTGCTGGGTCTGGGATATGTTGCTATGCACATGTTTGCCTGTGTTTGGGGTATCTTGCTTCCTTACTGTTGTTATGTCGGCACAGCTACCCGGCTATGTACTGTCACTACTGCTTGTGACCATTATGGTTGGCACCTTTTCCAATGCCCATGGTGGGGCATGTTATGTGGACACTTCGATATTTGCAGGACTACACATACCCAGGGCTAGTGCAGTAGACAGAACTTCACTTGTTTGCCATACTATGAGCCTATTCTGTTAGTGTTTGGGTTCCTTATTTATTTTCTTATGCCATGTCTGTGTTCCATACCGTAATGTATATGTTTTATGCTACTATTTACATGTATATTGCAGGAATTTGCGCAGGGGATCGCAGGTCATTTTCCATTTTTACGATTGTTGCAGGGACACGATTGTCCAATCAGGGACTGTCCATGGCACTTTGGGACAGCAGGTAACCCTGGTGACCATGCCCATGTCGCTGCTGGGGTTTCCACCTTTCCATTTTCCGATCTGGGATATTTCCGACTCACATCTGCCTTTACAGGCCGACACATACAAACGGTCACTATATAGCATAGAAATTCACTTGTTTGCCTAAATAATTTGCTTATTATTGTGGCAATTTCCTTGCTTATTCTGTTTATTGTGTCATTTCGGTATTTCTGTTACAGAAATGACCAATTCATGCTACCATTACATTACATACGGGATATCATTGTGTCCTACATTCGTAGCACATCAGCCATTTCTAATACGTTTTTTCGGGACACAACTGTCCATGGAGAGACTGCCCCAAACACAGTGGGACAGGTGGTGACCTTAGTCGCTGCTCCTATGTCGGTGCGGCGCTGACATGCGGCTGTACACCTTCTCTGAGTGTAAACACTGACAGTACATTGCGGAAAGGTCTCGGTATTAAGCGTATCCCTTGCTCCTTGAACGGGTACACTTCTCCCTTGGTGGCTTCTATTTGTTTCTCCGCTGATTTGGAACGGGACTATGTTATGCATGTACGCGGCGTTTCATTCTGCACGGGACCTGGCTGCTGCCATTACTATTGTGGGCGGACCGTGGCTGTCAGCACATTAGGTTGCTCACCTCCTGCCGGCTTAGACACGCCCAGACGATCCTACCTGGGCTCGCTCACGTACACTACGCACGTGTCTGTGATTCCGGTGCACTCTCATTAATATGTATATGGCGCTACTGCGCCGGATATTCCATGCACCGCCGGCGCAGGCCTTACGCCGGCCTTGCGCCGAGCTTCATGAATCCCGGGGTTTATTTTAATTTTTGCTCTCTGCTCCTATGCTCTGCTGGATCCAAAGTCTTCTTAAGACACACAGTCTTGCTGAGCTGTTTACTGCTGAATCAGAGACACAGAGCTTTGCATGACTCCATATGTAGTCTGTTTAAAGTACCAAGCCTTTCAAATTGCACACTGATAGAGAAATATATTTTGCAGCTATAAGCACAGTTACAAATAACTTATTTAATAACAAATGACATGCACTATTTCTGTTAGATTGTAGCATATATTTACAAAGTTTTCCTTCATTACAGATATGAATAATGACAAATACAAAATACCTCTCTCTGTCCTCTCTCACATAACTGAATTACTACAATTGCTATATAAAGTGCAGTCACGCACATAGATGATGTTATTTCCTCTTCGTATCTTTTTTGGCCTTCTGTGGGAAGTCACATAATGTCTGTTTTTAGACTTTTCTATTGTCCTTTTGTGATTTACTTGTAAGCACTTTTGCTGATGTGAGGATGCCATTAACAGAAATCTGAAAGAAAACATCTGTACAAGCTGTTCCAATTGGAAAAACATCATGTATTGCTGAGTTTAGATATTTGTTTTGCAAACATGAGAAAACCATGTCCAATATTGCTTTGTTAGGCATATTCTTTTTGATGCTGTAAAGAGAGGCCTGTCTGTTATACATATAGTATGAAAGCACATTTTAAACTCTATACATATATTCAAGCAAACTTTTTCTTTCAGCATATTTGCAACAGAATTAATTTCATCCTTATATTCATAATATCTAACAATTCCCTCTATTTTTAAACATACTCAAAACATTTTAAACTGATATGAATTTTTTGATCATATTATATAGAAAACACATTAAGAAACAAAACTTTTAGTCTTTTTTTTATAATTTTACATAGTTAATACAATTATATCAAGTATTACTACCATAACTGGATGTATTTAACAACTTTTTCTTTTGCAGACCATTCTGTTAAAATATTTTATCAATAATGAGCTGTGTCTGCTTTAGTTTTATTTTTTAACTTGATTAATTTATTCTTTTGCAATTACATAATTTAATTTATGACTTAGAAATGTTCCATTATCTCTTTGCAACTGTTGAATTAACTATGAGACACAAACTATGTGCTACTGCAAGCATTTATACACTGCTGAAAATATATAGTTTCAATGTCATTTTAACCATGACATTCTGGTCATGTCTCTGAACTACCCATACACTTTAGTTAACAGTGAAGTGTACTCTGGAGAATGCTATTTACATATCAGTCCATTAGCTGTATGAATACAATATTTTAATATTTTTCCTCTAACTGGGGTAGAACCAGTGATATTACAACTTGACAAATTACTTTTGAACTTATTACAATGTATCCTGTACAGTATGTATTTACACAGACTGTTTGCTATTTATGCACTTCAATCTAGTAGGTACCCTGGACCCATTTTTTAAACATGTTTTTTACACATATTCATTACTAGACATTAATTTCATTTGTACTGAATTCTTCTGCATTTGTACAGACAAAGACTATAAAGTACAGTTAGTCTAATCTTACAAATTTAATAACATTAATATTAAGCAAAATTTTGGAAAATTCTTATGTCTCTTTGGAAGTATTTAGTGGAATTGCCACCAGAGGCATACGTACCGTTATTTTAAACTACATACTCAGCAATTAGAAACATTCATGCTTTTTATACCAACATTGTTTTGCCAAAAAAATATATTAAAATAGTGAATAGTGACCAGTCTTGTTCAGTTTTTTACATATCTTTACTCTCTCTTATATAGCTGTAATAAAGCAATTTTAAATCATGTCTTGTTTTTTAAAACATCTCTTGTATAGCTTTACAGTTTAACAGGTTGTAAATACAATTTAATACTAAACAATACAATAATAACCATTATGATAGCTATTAACAACTTGTAAAATATCTTGGACTTTCAGATTTAATCTGTTTACCAGTGTTTCTTATACACTAATGCCTGTTTTTTCTTTCTCCCCCTAAAAAAGTATTGTCAAGAAGGAATGAAATATTATTTCTTCCTGTATCTCTGTTTCAGACCCTTGTGCAATACTACTCACATAGTCAGTGTACAACTGAGAAAGTACCCCTCCCTCTGCGGCATTGCAGTACTGTTTATCTACTTTATGCTGTGAGAATAGAATGTATGTCAGCCCAACACTTTGGTTATACATTTATTTTAGTAGGTTACTAACAAACTGTGGACTTTTATTTGATTTGATCATTTTTATAAAGCTTTTGCTGTTTATTACTACTAGTAGGTATTTACACTCTCCTGCACAATTGATTTGAAGTGTATGTATACCATAGCCCATTTGCTGGCTGTACTTGATGCAACTGAGGGTTTTTTTTTCTTTTAACATGTACTTGCAAACAGATTATCAGTGACATCTACACACAATTGTGACATTTTATTACAATTACCAAATAGTGTTGCATGTAAACATTTTAACAATTATGTTTTAATAACAATGATGCTTTAGAAAAACTCAAGCTACTTGTCTGGCAATCAGTCTTGTTTTTATCTTATCTTTCCAACATTTCCTGTAACTATTCATCTAGTCTAGGAAGGTCTGAGCTCACATTTTATACTCTATAAACTATAGTTAATTATTTTGTCATTTTTCCTTTAATTTGATTGTGATTTGCATAACTATGCATTTATACTACATAAATGGACATTATTTTATAATTAGCTGACATGGATTTCATTATTTTTTTATTTATTTATCTAACTTTCCTGCCATTAATTTTACAAAAACTGTTTGAGGGATACTATCTGTGATTTTATTTTATTTTTAAAATTCAGAGCTTTAACTGTTTGGTGTGGTGTTACTATACAATTATAAAAAAAATTGTAAAAAAACAAAATAGATATTAGCTTAACTAACATATGTTTATATTTACATTATTTATATTTGCTGTTGTCTGCCTCTTATTCTTGTGCATTGTAACAGATATATTTTAGATGAAAAGAAAAAACATACTTGTCAGTCTCGTGATTTTAAATATTTATTTAAGCGTGTCAGTCTTGTGACTTTAAATCTTTACTCTTATTAACTATTTTTATTTAATTTTTATACACTAAAACAGTTTTGTTTACCTTTTGACTATGCTAAGAATGACAGTCATGTGCTCTACTTTACTGTAATACTGATAAATGTCTTGCTTTAACTGAATGGAAGTTTTAAACATTTGAGAATGATTTATCCAGATTTTAGATTTTACTATCCTAGCATGTATGCTTAACCATTTTCAAAACACATCTCTTTTGCACAGATTAGCTGTGTATGCAGGAAGTTCTCAGTCTCTGTCAGTTCAGCTAATGTATTTCTTTTATCCTGCAACTGCTGTTGAAGAGTTTCCTCATAGTCTGCCTGATATGTCTCAGGAGCCTGTTCTACTTAATCTAAAACTCCTAAGCACTTTTGAAAAGATGCATGTATAACTTGTCTAAGCTTCCTGAACTCATTGTGTCTGTCTTTTAAAAGTTTATTACATTCTTTTGTAACAAAATGTACTAGAGGTTCTATCAGTAACTGATTTGATTGTTGTTGCAACTCTGAAATAAACCTTTTACATCTGGTGACAGAACATAACTGTCTAACATTTGAATATAATGTCAACATATTAACTTTTCTTAGTTCTTTATCATTAACATTTTTGTCTGTACAGTCTAACCTTTGAATAGTGGCATGCACTGTATTTTATGGCATTGTACACACAATAACCATTTTTTATACCACACATGATTTTGTTTCAGATACCAGTCAAATATTGTAATCCATTTGCATAGTGCCTTACTATTAACTTGCAATCCATTTGCATAATGCCTTACTATTAACTTGCCCTAATAAGGTTTTACATTTGCTAATATGCTGCATATACATTTATTCTGGTATTATTATTACCTCTATGGCATTCATACTGTATGTAACACAGAATAATTTTCTTACCAGTCAACAGAGAGGCAGATGGCCAAGCTGCTTTACTGTAAATGGTTGAAAAGTCTCTGTAGTCACTTGTGAAGTTGGTACAGCAAAACTGGCAGTTTCAGTCTTACAACTTTGTCTTGTACCTTTTCTGGAGAATTTATGGAACTGCTCCACCTTCCTGCAATGCAGTCTCACTGGATGTAGATGTCTATTAAACTGCATTATTGCTGCAAACTGTAGAAAACTGTAGAAATCTGAAGTACTTCACATAAATGTTAGTTACTGTGCTTTTACAGGAGTGACCTTATACAAGGCATTACCCATTCACTCCCCCTGTTTTTGGATACAGGCTAGGAATGTTGTCAAAGGATCACCATTGAAAAATTTACTTTAATTTGCGCTCTCTGCTCCTATGCTCTGCTGGAACCAAAGTCTTCTTAAGACACACAGTCTTGCTGTGCTGTTTACTGCTGAATCAGAGACACAGAGCTTTGCATGACTCCATCTGTAGTCTTTTTAAGCACCGAGCCTTTCAAATTGCACACTGATAAAGAAATATATTTTGCAGCTATAAGCACAGTTACAAATAACTTATTTAATAACAAACGACACGTACTATTTCTGTCAAATTGCAGCATATATTTACAAAGTTTTCCTTCATTACAGATATGAATGATGACAAATACAAAATACCTCTCTCTGTCCTTCTCTCACATAACTGAATTACTACAATTGCTATATAAAGTGCAGTCACGCACATAGATGATGTTATTTCCTCGTGGTATATTTTTTGGCCTTCTGTGGGAAGTCACATAATGTCTGTTTTTAGACTTTTCTATTGTCCTTTAGTGATTTACTTGTAAGCACTTTTGCTGATGTGAGGATGCCATTAACAGAAATCTGAAAGGAAACATCTGTACAAGCTGTTCCTACTGGAAAAACAGCATGCATTGCTGAGTTTAGATATTTGTTCTGCAAACATGAGAAAATCATGTCAAAATATAAGTATCTTTTGATTATTTTTACAGATTACTGTTTTTATAATTTAATATATATAAAGCACTTTGTCTATTCAGAATCTTCAGAAATCTTTATCTGTTTAAAAAACTTTCAGAATCTGTAGTGCTTGCTGTCTTAGGCTATTTTGGCCCACCCTCCCTCCCTGTTGGTGTCTTGCTCTTATACTTGGTGGCTTTGCAGTTGCCCGCCCCTACTGTGATACACCTCCCAGTCTAGTGTCATTAGCTCATTCTTCTTAATACAGAGAGAACATTTGATAAGGCCTTCTGTTCCTCTTTCCCTTTTCAAAAAGTAAAACAAAACTTCTTTTTTTCTTTTTCGCCTGAACCTTCTTGTGTTCTGACTGTCCTTCTCAAACATATTGGAAATATACAGTATATTTCAGAGCATTTGTTCTAACTGTATCTGTTATAACTGATTTAAGTATTTTTTTCTGGCTTTTTGAATATTTACTGCTTAGCGACTGCATCTTAGCCTGTTTATACAGCTCTGCATTCTATTTAAACTGTTTTTGTGTTGATTAACTGTTTTGCACTCTTAAAAAGTTATTTGTTGCTTAATTTTACCTGTAGGCTAACACACTCAAGTGTGCTAGCCACTTAAAAGCATTTATAGCATTTACTGTCTGTTTTTTTCCTTGTCTCTGTAAAAAAAAAAAAAAAAAAAAAAAATCTCTTGTTTTCCCACCTTACTGAACTAGAGTAGTCCAGTTTCAGAGTTGCTGATCCCTGGGCTTTGTTTTTAGTTCCTGTTACTGATCCATTGCCTTATTAGGAAGGAGGGAAGTTTCTTTGCTTACCAGTGGGAGTGGGAAGCACTGAGCAGCCTTTTTGTCCGAATTGGTGAAGTTTCAGCCAGAAACTAGTAGTCTATTGGTCGTTTTGGGCCAATTCCTAGCTCCTTTCAGCCCCCTGCTATAAAACACACTAAACAGGCGTTTTCCAGCTTGTACCAACTCTGCACAGATCCTCGTGGTGGCCTGCAGAGTGATCCAAGCAGCAGAGAGCTAAAAGAGTGACTTTCTACCAGATATAAGTATTTTTTGTGGCTTTCCCACTGTTATTAAGATAGCGACTGCATTTCGCCTGTTTTACTGCTACTTTAAGTGATTTCTGCATTTTACACTGTTTATTGCACTTTAAGTTACTAATTGTTGCAAATTGTTTCTGTAGGCTACACACTAAAGCGCTAGCCGATTTACAGCATTTATAGCATTTACTGTCTGTTTTTTCCTTATCTCTGTAACAAAACAAAGAAATCTCTTGTTTTCCCACTTTACTGAACTAGAGTAGTCCAGTTTCAGAGTTGCTGATCCCTGGGCTTTGTTTTTAGTTCCTGTTACTGATCCATTGCCTTATTAGGAAGGAGGGAAGTTTCTTTGCTTACCAGTGGGAGTGGGAAGCACTGAGTGGCCTTTTGTCCGATTTGGTGAAGTTTCAGCCAGAAACTAGTAGTCCATTGGTTGTTTTGGGCCAATTCCTAGCTCCCTTCAGCCCCTGCTATAAAACACGCTAAACTGTACTGCTGATCTAACCAGCATATCCTATAACTGAAAAGTTCATCTCTACTTGATTCCCAAGTAGACTATTCTCTATCTGTAAAGCCTAGCACTTACTCCTACAGTACTTGCACCTTGATAAAGCACTCTTATTATAGATAGTACCCCACCAGCCTAAAACCCACTTCCCGGAGTCCTTTGAAAGTTCTTTATCTACTACTTCTAGTATGTCGAGGATCAGTTGCTAGTGTCCTCTCCAGCTCAACTGGTGAACCTGGGAATATTGAGGCAATGTTACAATTGCCTCATGTACACAGACAATCCTCTCCTTCTCCCACAAAACACAAATACATGCGAGAGATGCAACTATACGGCCAAACTGGAGGCTGAGCTCTCTCAACATAGGACTGGCAAGACCAGACAGGAGGAGAAGGTAACCACCCACAATACATACCCAGTCACACATGGTACCATCACAACTTCAAATCATACACATACTCACACAAAGACATACTCGGAGGCTCTGATCAAAAATTTACCAAAACAGCAGAGGTCACCAAAGCAGACACCCAAACAACTACCACCTCACGACCCAACACATGCAACACATAGACCACACAGTCAGAGTGTCAAACAGTCACAGCCCTTAAGGCCAAACAAAATGCCAGACACACTTGTCATTGGTGATTCCATAGTCAGACACACTGACGTCCCGCTCACCAGACTGAGTAAGGAGAAGGTCACAGTAAGCTGCCTGTCGGGCGCTAGAATCCGCCACATAACGCAAGCACTCAGGTCTCTCAACAGCAGGTACAAGTACGACTCAGTCATTGTCCACGCTGGTGTCAACGACCTGAGGCGTACCTCCTTGGACTACATGAAAAGGGACATCGAGGAGCTCTCTGATTATGTAGCCCAGGCAGGTATGACCCTGACCTTGAGCAGTATCCTACCTTCACCTAGAATGATGCCACAATACAGTGATAAGATGATCAGCTTTAATAATTGGCTTAAATTCTGGTGTCATTCAAAGGGGATCCAATGTCTGTCTGCCTGGGATGACATGCTGGACAAGCCACGCTGCTCAAGGGACGGCTTGCACCTGTCACCCTGGGCTTCGGATATTGGCAAAGGCTCTTGCCACCCCATAGTGCCTTTTTAGGCAAGGCTCAAATTCTAAACCTACCACCCTAGAACACCAAAAGGAAAAAAACTAAGGGTAATGCTGCTCAATGCCAGAAGTCTCAATCTCAAGATGCACGCACTCGAGGCCCTTCTCAATATGGAGAACATCGATGTCTGTGCTGTGACAGAAACCTGGTTCAAGGCTCCTGAGAGCACCCCAGCACTAACAGGTTTCACCTCATATCATGCGTTCCGCCCCAAAATCCGGACAACACCAAGAAGGAGGGGGGGTGTCCATATTCATAAAGGACACCCACACCTCAAGGTTGGTGGCAACGCATGATGCATCGGAGACCATCCAGGTGCAATTAACCATAGGCAAGACTGCTCTGCAATTTGTAGCATGTTACAGGCCACCCTCTCAAACTCAGGAACCTCACATGGCCTTCCTGAAAACATTGGAGGGGATAAATGTATCTCCAAACACCATCATACTAGGTGACTTCAACTACCCTAATATAGACTGGGAACACTACTCAAGCCCGAACACTCTAACCCAAAGATTCCTGGAGTTCATAAACTCAAATGCCATGGAACAACTAGTCACCATCCCCACAAGAGGTGAAAACATACTTGATCTCATCATCACGAACATGGGATCAAAATGTTCAACACCGGAAGTATACCCCTCACTGGTGAGATCAGATCATAAACTAATCTCGCTGGAGGTCCTCATCCTGCCCCCACCTGAAACAAAAAGACCACAGTGAAAAACTTCTCAAAAGCCGATTTCAC
Organism: Protopterus annectens; assembly: GCF_019279795.1. NCBI lineage: Eukaryota > Metazoa > Chordata > Ceratodontiformes > Protopteridae > Protopterus > Protopterus annectens. The sequence goes on from NC_056742.1 coordinate 373,847,421, forward strand.
ACTTCTAAAAACTAGTGTGGTCTCCTTTAAGGCCCCTGAGCCAGTGGTAAACATTACACAAACCGCTGAATCACTTACAAATGCCTTCTACCAGCACCTACAGGACTGCATGGATCAGGCAATCCCAAACAAAACTAAGACTCTCTGTACCAAAGGCAAGCGTCCAGTCTGGTGGACCCCAGCCATAAACAAGCTCTACAACAAAAGGAGGAAGCTACTACAAGATAGAGCAAAATCCTTGAAAGGTAAGACACCTTTGATCATTATAAGTAAAAAACTAAGAGCTCTCATAACATCATCCAAGGCAAATTTTGAGAGAAAAATCGCCAAGGACTCTAAAGACAATCATAAGGCCTTCTTTAGCTATGTTAGAAACCTAGGAGGAAACTCCCAGATATGCTCAGAATTAGTTCAAAATGATGTGAAAATTACTGAACCTACACACATTGCTAACATACTGGCTGACAGGTTCAGTGCAAACTTCTCCCCTCCCCAAAGGAGAGATATCTATTCCAGAGGATTGTAGCCCCCAAACATCTCCAACACCCAGGTGAGAACTGCCCTCACTAAGGCAAAACACAGCATCCATGGGACCGGATGGTGTCCCGGCTGTGTGCTTCATGAACTCAATGAGGAATTAAACCCACAGTTAGGACAGCTGTTTAATCTTAGCCTCACCTCAGGATACGTACCCAAGGAGTGGCGCACGGCGACTGTGGTCCCACTTCATAAGGGCGGTGCCTCCACAGACCCTGGAAATTACCGCCCCATTAGCTTGACAAGCCTTATCTGCAAAGCCATGGAGAGGATCATAATGGAACTCATAAATAAAGACATAGGGAACTTGCAGACTTTGGATCCAACCCAGTTTGGCTTTGTCAAAGGCAGATCCTGCCTCTTAAACTTGGTTGACTTTTTCGAGACAGTCACCAAGGCCATTGATGAGGGAAAGGCAGTCCATACAGCCTACCTCGACCTGGCAAAGGCCTGTGACACAATACCCCACTCAGGTATCATCGAAAAACTCATCAGCTTGAATGTAAACCCATACATCACAAGATGGGTTGCAAACTGGCTAAGCGACAGAACCCACAGGGTCAGAGTTGCTGGAGCCATGTCAGACTCAAAGCCTGTCACAAGTGGTGTCCCACAGGGCTCAGTCCTGGGTCCACTCTTGTTCGGCATCTACTTTTCTGAAGTACAAGCAAACACAGGAGGGTTATGGCTGACAAAGTTTGCAGATGACTGCAAACTGGGCGCCATAGTCGAAAACACATCTGACACAGATATCCTCCAGAAGGGCCTCACAGAAATGGATAACTGGTGCCAGAGCCATGGCCTGAAGTTAAACGCCAAAAATGCATAGTCATACCCTTCGGGAAAAACAAGGTTACCCCTAGCTACCATATAGATGGCAATCCACTGAACACAGAAAAAGTCATCAGGGATCTGGGGACCCAAGTTGACAGTAGCCTTTCGTTTGACACTCATGTTGCTAAAGTAGTTAGGAAAACCTTCTATATCGCCCACCTGATCATGAAGGGATTCACATCTAGATCAAGGGAGGTCATCGTCCCCCTGTACTCATCACTCATTAGACCTATGATTGAGTACAATGCCCCATTCAGAATGTATCTGACCAGACACCTAATGCAGCTTGAAAGGCCCCAAAAGTTCCTCACCAAAAGGATAAAGGGTCTCAAAAATATGTCTTATGCTGCCCGACTGAAAGAACTCCAGCTCTATTCAGTCTCATACCGCTTGATCAGAGGTGACCTGTGCCTGACATATAAGGCCATGTCAAACCCAGATTTGATGAATATGCTTCACCTCAAAAAATCTAGATCCCTCAGAACCACAAGGGCGGGAGACTTAAACCTTGACACGGTTATAAATAGAACGTGCTGGAGGGACAGATTCATCACCCAGAGACTCCCTATGCTGTGGAACAAAATCCCGGTACATGTGAGGCAGAGCACCTCGCTGGCCTTGTTCAAGAGGAATCTTGACCAATGGATGGGAGATCGCAGATATACCCCAGGGATTACTTCAGTGTCACTGCTTGACAGAGGCACAGAAAAATGATAGGCATAGTTTTTATTCAAACTAAAGGGGTGGCGAAAGCCACATAACTATGGGCTAGGCTTATAAATGCCCTTGGGCAGATAGCCTAGTATGAACCTATGAACCTATGAACCTATGTCCAATATTGCTTTGTTATGCATTTTCTTTTTGATGCTGTGAAGAGAAGCCTGTCTGTTATATAGTATGAATGCACATTTTAAACTCTATTCATATATTCAAGCAAACTTTTTCTTTCAGCATATTTACAACAGAATTAATTTCAGCCTCATATTTATAATATCTAACAATCTGATTGGCAGTAATTTATGATTGGTTCACTGTTATAGTTTATTAGCATTTTCCATCTGATTGGTGTTTATGCTATATGATCCCATTTGTTTATTCACCCTGTGAGAGGTTTACCATTGGATGAAAATAGCAATTATATATTCTAACAGGCAGGAACGTATGATAGGTTCTCTGTTCATATTATATTAGCATTTTCCATCTGATTGGTGTTTATTTCACCAAACCTGATTGGTCCTATTATGGGAGGGGGATCAATCTATGTATTTTTATAGGTAAGTTTTGTTCATGGTTTTGATGAGACCTTACTGACAAAAGCACCTAACCATGTGTGTTTTTAATGTGGATTTTTATTAAACTTCTGTTTTTCTAGTGCTAAGTGGTCATTTTGTTATTTTGGTATTTTTTATATTCCTGTGCTGGTTTGGAGCTTGTTTTTATTTTCTTAGTACATGTTAGACAATGCCATGTGAATATTTTAGCTAAAAAAAGCATTACATTATTGGTTTGTGTCAACAGTCTGTGGCATTAATTGATTCATAAATGACGCATTATATAGATAAGTAATTCCAATGTAATGCAATAATTATGTAGAAATATTACCAATATTACAACTTTAACAATAAGCAACAGTATTTTGGAATGAGCAGTAAAGAATATGTTGGAAAAGCACAGTACTGGATATAATTTGCCAAAATTCAACCATGTTAAACATAGAAAGGAATGAAATTTCAGAGGAAGTTTACAGTGAATATTTAAATAGTAAGTACAGTAAAGTAAAAAGTCAGACACGCATTCTTTTGGCAAGAAATGGTAGTCGGGGTGATAAAATCTTACAGTTTAGTCATGCATATGGTACCATTACTTGTCGAGTTGAATATGTTTTGCATGATGAGTTAAGTAACAATTATGTAGTCACTTCGTGGGATGTTTATAATTTAATGAGCTTGTGAAGGTTAGTGTTCAGAGTGCACAAATAATATCTTGTATTTCCACCATGAAAATGTGGTTCAGTGTGTTAGCACATTACCCTTCTAAATACAGGGTTTGAACTAGTGAATATTAGCAGGGAGGCAATGAGTCTTGGGTATTAAAAAAAATTGTACTGTCTCTATAACTTTTTATCTCAGGCCACTGAATTTTTTTGATGATGAAGCAGCCTTGTATTTTGCAGGAAGATTCTGTGGAGAACCAGGCTGGATCTATAATTGTACTGTCAGTCACTCTAATCTTTGTTTTTTTGTGTGTCACCCCACAGATCTGCTACCTGGGCACATCCTTCTCTCTCTCTTTATCCCTTTGCAATTATATATATATATATATATATATATACATACACATATATACATATATAGATATACACACACTCACACACACACACACACACACACATATATATATATATATATATATATATATATATATATATATATATATAGATATATATATATATATATCTACATAAATACATACATATTTTTATGACATAATCTGTAACTGCATAGCAACACACCTCCTACCTGATTTGTAACATAAACGGTCTAACAAAAGAGAACTTACCTAAGGTTACTAACACGGATTATATGCTGCTAAGGGTGGAACACACTCTTTAACATGCTACTACCATGGAAATGAACCCAACACTCAAAAATCAGTTTTCTTATTAGGTAGTAAATATACCAAGGTACTACTTTGTGGTTTACTTTAAGTAAGTCATGTTCCCTGAGGTACAGAAATAAAGACCAGCCACTTGAAATTATCTGCTTTAAGCCTAAGTTTCCATAAAATACATAAAGTATTTAAAACAGCACTCAGCACACAATAAATAGCACCATTCCCTCGTAATACATACATATATATATATATATATATATATATATATATATATATATATATGGTCTACTTCAAAACATTGAAAGCCCACAGTGTCAAAGATCAAATCATCAAGATGAAAGCATTGAAACCTCACTTCAGCAAATGACCAGATTTTCAAATCCATTCCCAGGGTAAATAATCATACCACAACCAACAAAAATGAAACTGTACCATCCCTAACCAACCCAGGTGGAGGACTACACCCCCCACCCCACAATCACCCTAACTAAATATATCAATTCCAAGATCGCACTACAGTTGGGAAAACAGCAAAGTCCATCTTGTTGGCCAACAGGTTACTTACCATGAGAATTAATTCGATGATCCGACTGTTTGCTGAAGTGAGGTTTCGATGCTTTCATCTAGATGATTTTGTCTTCGATATTGCGGGCTTTCGATGTTTTCAGGTACACCCATAGATATATATATATATATATATATATATATATATATAAAGGTGCACACACACACACACACACACACACACACACACACACACATACTGTCATTATACCATTCTAAAGTTTGTACATATCCTTGAAACATTGCCTAAGTTGCTCTTTAGATATGGTTTGTAGTACTATTCTCTATCTTTATGACTTCACTATAAGTAAAATCTGTATTATTCTACACTAGCTCTTTCATGGAGAAAAGAAACTGCAACTCATGGTGTGACATACCTCTCAACCTCTCACACAAGAAATCTAGACAAAGCCTAAAAGAACAGGACAAGAAAGGCCCAAAAATAGGAACAGATTTTAAATATTTCTCTTACAAACTTGAAAGTTTCTAGAATAACATAAATATTGTTAACATGCATTTGCTCAAGGATATGAAGTCTGAAACTCAAATGTATGTTATTATGTGTGTCATTATTTAGTGACTTCAATCCTCAGGGATTTGCCAGAAAACTACAATTTTTATGAGGAACATTTCAAAAATATGAGGCAAAAATGTGAACATACTATGAAAATCTTGACAGCTGAGAGGTATGCAGTGTGCCTAGAAATAATTTAAAGGTCTGGCAGGATAATAAAACCTATGTTAAATCAGTGAGATTGTATACCTTCTCCATAAGCATTGATATACTGTTTGTATAGTTCTTTCAGCCCAAAAGTATACTTTAGCACCATAATGTGCAAAGAAGCAAATCTGCCTTAGTATCATTTTATAATTAAACACCTCCACTGTATGTATGGAGAAACTACCCCATGTCATACCGCTAACAATACAAGGCAGAATTCTTAACCCCTGAATTACTGATGGTGTAAAGTAACACGGGCACCTTATGCTACCACGGTCTTGTAGTCCCATTATAGTTGGAGCTGCCCCTGACCTTATTATACTCTATGTAAGCTTTACCTGGAACAGTATGTCTGCCAACTAATGCCCCAAGTTTGGAAGCCATTTGTATAGTCACATAAGCCTCTGTTGATTCTTTGTACTGACAATTACTTAGCATACCCCTGCAATGAAATCTGTGCGTGTGTGTGTGTGTGTGTGTGTGTGTGTGTGTGTGTGTGTGTGTGTGTGTGTGTGTGTGTGTGTGTGTGTGTGTGTGTGTGTGTGTGTGTGTGTGTGTGTGTGTGTGTGTGTGTGTGTGTGTGCATTTGTAAAGGATAAGGGAGTCCAACTGTCTTAACACAACCCTTTCAAGTCTTAACATAACCCTTTCAGTCATTTACTTCACCCTGACTTAGACTTAATGCAGATGTCAGTAATATGATTGCTAATAACCTCTTCTAGCTACCGCCACCAGATCAGCCAATAAAATAAGTCCCTCAGATACTGAGGCAAATTCTGCAGATGACCTGAGCATGTAGGTCCAGATTATTTAACACCTTCCTCCTTGCTGTCTGGAGAAAAGGGAAAACCTAGAAATATCAAATAGATAGTCCTGAAAAAGAATATTAAGAGGCTACAGACTTTATTTTTTTAAATTAATCTTCCTGTTGATCTTGCCCAAATGGACCTCTAAAGGAGTAGTAAAGTAATTCTTTATTAATGGATGCTCTCTCGATAAAGTGTGGAGACCATTTATGAGTTAAGCAGATCCTTTCATAATGATGAAGTAGGAATGTTTTTTCATACAGCTTGTCCCAATCTAATTGCATTTTTATTCTGTGTAATATATTCTAAGAAATCAAAGATAAGGTGTTACATTAGATGCTATCTAGCCAACAGCAGCATTGAGAGGGCAGATCAATAACTCTTAGTGTAAGCTTTTCAGCCTCTCCGACTTACCACATTTTTTTTTAGCATTTTAGTTCCATCTTACTGTGGAACAGCATCTCTGTCTATCCCATGGTCCCTGTCCCTTGAAATCAGCACATGAGCTTGCGTTCTGTATATTCCACATCTTATATTATATTACACTATTATGTCCTTTGGCTTTTTATATACAACACCTAACGAGACAATTACTTCTTGGAATTTATTATGACATTTTTTCCTTGACATATCAATACACTATTAAAGGAAAATGGAATTTCCTATGAAGCGATTAGGTGAACTCTGATCAGAAGGGCACTATAATTGAAATGCCAAGATGTAGCCTTCCTACCTTTCTGCTGAATAACCTCCTGGCCTCCGTTGGGTGGCAGGAAAGCATACATGAATGATGGCTCTCAAGAAGGGAAGGGATCTGTTGCAACCATGCATGCCATCTCACCTGTTCCTTTGCCACCTTTACTTACCTTGCCGTACTTATTACCCTTTTCTGAATGATTCTTGTACTTTATTGTTATGATTTTTAACTAATAAGATCCTTCTACACCTCCTGCAACTGTACACAAGGTGTTGCACATTCTTCTTTTACAAGGAACATTTTACTGTATGGTGCTAATCACATGCCCATGCAATTCTGTAGTGTAACATACCCATCCAAAATTATTTTCATATATTTAGTCCTTAAATTCCTCCCAGTAAACAACTTTTCTATTATCCCCATAATTAAAAAACTTAAGTATGACAAGTGTACTACAGTTTGCCTCAAAAATGAATTTACTTAAAGAAGTTAAACTGTATTCAGCTCCATTTTAATGCCACACACAGGATGGTGATTGCCCTTTGACCTCATTTGCCATCCTGTGACATCATGTCATACATATCTCATTACATTCTGGATGGAAGCAAGCTCATTTGCCACATGGTGACTTCCCTTTGACCAGAGTAATGTTGAACATTATGGAATCCATGGCAGTTACCAGTGTGCACACTATTCTGCAAGAGTATTCAAAACAGGTTTAGGCAAAGAAATTTATAGAAACCACAGAATGACCAGACAGAACAGTGACTTAAGCTTCCCTTAAACTATAAGTGCAGCCATTTAAAATGGAAATCCATTACCTTAAAATGCAAATAGCTTAATATAATCATCTGCTGTTTGCTAACTCCAGCATCAACAATAAATCCATTGGGCTTGTTAAAGAGTAGGAGATGGAACTAGATGATGCTGGGATCTATGTGGGAATATAGCCAGTTTTCAGGGACCTGTGTATGAGGAGTGAAGAGGATAATGACTGAGGGGAATTCAGTCACCTTCAGCATAGGTCTCAACCTCTTCAGAAGCCAGTGTGGAACACAGATCCTAGCAATGTGTGACAAACATTCAAAATGTGGAACACCCTTTTTTCGCACTGAGTGAAAACACACCATTTCCATGGGGCCTGGTTGAAGCAGGCTTTTTGCCAAAAGTATTACGTTAGCAAATACTGTACATTTGTTAAGATTCAATAAGACACACGTCAATAAATAGTTAGCAGAAACCATTGATAAAATGCAATATACTCAGTAGAAAGTCATTACACAACAATATTCAAGGGCTCTTTAGCACCTGCTTTTCCAACCCCTTCATATCTTCTCCCAACTACAAAAGTTAACTCATCCAATAAGGGACATCAGAGCAGAAATGTTTAAAATATTGCTGCCATGACAGAATAAGCAAATGCGAATTAATATACACTTTCTGAAATAAAAGCAGTCTATAATTATTTAGTAAATATAATGTACCACCTTTTCTCCAAAAGTAACCAGCCCAGCTCTCAAAGAATCGGGACAAATCCAGAAATAATCAGGGGACACAGTATCTTGACACATTGACTGAATAGAGAATGTGAACAGAGAATTGCTCTTATAAACTTAGCAAGTTGCTTAAATAACTGAATTTGTTAACATGCATTTTCCTGAAGGATATGAAGTCTATGTCAGACTTTTAATATTCACTAATTTGCCAGAAAACCACAAATTTTATGAGACCAAAAGGCAAGCATCTGGACATTCTGCAAAAATTCTGTAACTCCAATCTTATCTGAGACAATGTTTAATCAGTCCTGCACTCTGCACATTCAGCCACTTCCCTCAGCCCAGTAAGGGAACAAAGCATCTGCAGCTCCAAGTTCAGCAGTTCACATCCCCCAAATGCAATCAGGGAGAAAAAAAAAAAATCATCCCAGCGACAGCAGCACCACCACAACCATCACAATTCCCGAATCAAGTAAAACGAATTGTAGTTTTTTGCCCTCAGGTTAGTAGCCCAGTGTACAGCCAAAACCGTACCTGATGAAATGCACTTCCACAACAACTCCTATTCAGCAAGTGCCTCCCTATCCAGTCTCTGTACCCCATCCCTCTTACCCACGATCATAACAAATGAACTGCATGAATGTTCAAACAGTTCAGTAACTATACGATAGCATGCATTCAGAAAAAAAAACAGCTGTAACTCTCAATGTGTTCTTTTCTGCTCCCTGCAATATCATTTTTGAAAGTATTGCAGTGGCATGAAAACTAGTACTGGCACACGATTGACCCCATTTTGTGCCTCCTGAATGGCTCCCTTTGCAACAGGAACATATGCTTGATTGGCTTGTATACAGCAATGCAGATTGACTTTAATTGCAGTATACAAGCCAGTCAAAAATTGTAAAGTGGAGCTACCAGTGTTCAAAGCGGAACCGTGGAACAGTGAGTTAAATCGATCCCAAATGCAGAGCATTCCGCACAATCCAGAGAACTTGGCTGCCCAGCTCTTCGGGGTTTTGGGTAAGGAGTGTGAGAATGGTACAGCTAATGATTTTGTTTGCCTATGAATCCAGTCAATCTTTGGGGACCTGAATAAGGAATATGAGAAAGATAATTGCTGATGATTTGCAGCCAAGGAAGAAAAGTTAAATGAAAAAAGAGAAAATTAATTTGTAGTCCTGTCCCACGCTGTTCTGCTAGTGAGCAAGGAGAGCTATTACCACATTCCAAGGGGAGATGCAATATTTTATAATTATTTGTAACCCAATGTTATGGGATTTTCAGCACTTTTTCCAAAGCCCAAGGATGAATCACCCAAACAAATCCTTTAGTATCTAGCAGCGAAGCATTTATAAGGTCATACATTATGAAGCACAAAATGTCCCGAGTCTTAGCCCATTTTATAGGGAAGGGTATTAAGCAATAGATAATCTCTAAAAACTTTGACTAAAAGAAATGAAACTGAGTCATAAATGCATCATTTCATTATTCTGTTCTCAACTAAACTAAAAATGGCCTGACTTTTTTTAAATAAACAACTCAAAACTATTCAAGAGTATGATTACATGGCATTCTCATATACTAGTCAACAAAAATGGATCAAAGTTGTAGTAAATCAAGTGTCCAGTAAACCAACTAAGTAGAAAAAAACTGACTTATAAATGTTAAAATCTTTAACATACAGCAAAGCTTTTGGATTAGAGCCTTCTTCAGTGCAAAGTAAAACTCAAATCAGTTAACACAAGTTTAAAAGAATTCAAAAAGATAAACATGTGACACAGCCCCAATCACAATCAGTGAACAATTATTAAGTTATTATATAGAATATATGACCATACATATAAAAACATACATTTTAGTATCCATATTGCATTTTCTTTCTGACTAAAAGTGGTTTAATGCTCACTGCAGAGTTAATGCCTGGCATATAATCAGCTTGTAAATGCACTATCTAACTAAATTCTCCAGATTCTAAAACATTCTTTAAATCACCACCTCGAATGTTTCTATAAACTAATGCAATATAGATAGTAAAATGTATGTTTTATGTGTATGGTCATGTATTCTATCTAATAACTTAACAGGACTTTAAGAATGTTCTGATGCCTTCTGGTTTTAAATTGAATAATTGTTCACTGATTGTGATGGGGGCTGTGTCACATGTTTATCTTTTTGAATTATTTTAAAGTTGTGTTAACTTATTTGAGTTTTACTTTGCCCTGAAGAAGGGTCTAACCCAAAAGCTTTGCTGTATATTAAAGTTTTTACTGTTTCTAAGTCCATTTTTTTGTTGTGTTTTATTCTCAATTATTGGTGCCATTAGCAGGATGTGTGTTTGGGTAATTGCTATAGACCACATAAAAATCTCACTTGCTGCAATTTTTTAAGAAAAAGAAACACTCATAATCTAAGAGAGGACATATATGTACCAAGACATGATCTAGGCTTATTCTGATTTATTCCACAACCATGGCAGGATAACTTTATGTTAAATATCTGAATGCAAAAATACAAAAGATATGCCATACTGTGCAGCAGACTAATAAGGACTTGAGAGGTTCATCGTCATACTGTTCATACAGTCATATTGTTATCATACTATCATTGAAATTGATTTACACAAAAAGTATCCCATTGCTCGTCCTACAAAGACCCTGTGGGATTGTTAAAATTATTGTATAACATACTTAGGAAAAGCATTCTTCTCCCAATAATCTTGCCCAAGCTATACCTTAGGTCTGAATTAGTAATTTTATATGAACAATTGATTATAGACAATAGCCTGACAATGAGATGGATGAAATTAAGACATTCAAACAAAAAGGAACTAGTGAGCATAGCAAGGCAAGATATATGGCAATACATGAGTAACTGAGAAAGGAATTTCTTGAGTTGTATTATGGTCATGTTGAGGAATTGTGGTTTGGAATATTTACATGATTATTTGAAAAAAATCAAATTGTGTGCATCCTGTATACATCACCGGAAGATGATGGTTCTTACGTTGCAAAGATTTAGCCACTATTTAAAGAATACGTTTGCAAGAATGCATGTAGAGTACTTCTGTAAGGAAAACAATGCAGAATACTTATATATGTTGGAGAACAGATAAATTAGAAGTTTGAAATACAAGTTGGCAATGTCTGAAATCAAAGAATATGTTTGGGGGAGTTTTTAAGAAATGTTTGTGCATGAAGACAAGACAAAAATGTGATAAATGTTTTGGCATACTGTTCAGTGTATGTACATTTAAGGAAATACCAGTGAAAAGTGTTCGGATGAGAAAAGGATAGTGATTTGTTTGATAAGGCGCAGGACTATGTCATCAATGCTTTCCATTCAAGAACCATACAGTATAAAGCAATGTATTTTCATCAAAAAACAAGACTGCATGACCAATGGCTAAAAATAAAACAAAAATAACACACACAAAAAAACATACTTGCAGTGTAGTAGACCCGAAATAAAACACTATATTAGTGTCAAAACGTATTTTATTCAAATGCTTTCATCAGATAGACTTCTTCAGAAAAATTAACGTGCACTCTAAAATCACAATATTTAAATAGTGTACGGCCCAATAAAAATTCAAATTCAATTAAACATCAATTATCTTAAAGTAACAGCAATAATCGACCATGTTGAAAAAATTATTTAAAAATACACTCATAGCCCTTGAATAAAAAGTATTAGATGTGGAAGACCTCAAGAAAATATATGCTTTAAACTTTTTCCTTATTCACCATTAATCTTTGCTCTTAAAAAAACATGCTATATTAATAGTTTCATTAAGACCAGGGAATGTATCTGCATTTAACCTAACGTGACATTTATTTTCACAAATTTCTAACCTGTTCTTGTAATATCCCCCTCTCATATCAAAGGGAACTTGTTGAATAATAGAAAATAAAAACTTTTTGTACTTATCCCATTTAGTAGTATGTGTCTAGAGGGTGTTGTTGATGTCCTTTACTTTTATAGAATATATATGTTCTTTGGTTCTCTTTTCTAGGCTATGGGTTGTCATCCCTATGTAAAATGCTTGACATTCCGAGCATATCCCCTGTAAATTTACAGGTATATCTTTCTAAAACTTTTATAGTGCATTTAATATGCTCTAAATATATATAAGGGCTCTCATAAATAAATCTGCAAAACATACAAGTTCCACACGTAAACATCCCTTTTTTTCTTTTTGCTAAGGGGGTAATGCAACTCTAGTGTAGTCTTTCTGTAAGATAGCTTTAAAACAGTTACTTCTCTTGTATACAAAAACAGGTTCATGAAGTATGGCTTTAAATACATCATTGTCCCCTTCTAAAATCTTCCAGTTGTCCCAAATGACATCACTAATGAGTTTGCTGTCTACAGATATATCCGGCATAAAAGCTGGTTTCTGTATCACATCAAATTCAACTTTGTTTTCCTTAGGTGTACTATCGTATTTCCCAAATAATATTGGTCTAAATGAAGTATCCCCTTTATTGCTTACTTGTACAGCTACAGCACACAAAACTTTATGATTATAACCTATCAGGGTAAATATAGAAATAATATTCAGTACTTCATTTTATATTCAATATCTTTGGTTGTCATTCTGGAGACCCTAATGATTTGCCTCCTCAGAATGTTTTTCTTAATAAAATAAGGATGGCCACTTTTAAAATGTAAATAACTGTTAGAAAATGTGTCTTTCTAATAAATGGTACTAATTGTTAAATCCCAGTTTAAGGTCACATCCCTAGGGTGAATTAAAAACAATTCTTTCAGTTTCTTCCTGGGTAGCTTCCATAATGAAAAACAGGTCTTCAACGAACCTTTTATAAAATATCATTTTGTCAGAATACACACTAGCAGTCAATACACTGGTTTCCCACCATCGTAGTACAAGGTTTGCAAATGCCAGGACCACTGTTGTTGCAACCCCTTTGATCTGTTTATAATATCTTTGGTTAAATAGGAAAAATTATTTTCTAGCATCCTCTCCATAAATAAGCAATACAAAGAAATACTGTCACTGGGAACATTAGTGTTCTGGGTCAGAAACATCGTCAAACTATCTACCTCCTTATCCTGTGGGATACAAGTAAATAATGAACACGCACCTATCGTAACCATTCTAATATTTGTGTATTTATAATCATAAGAATTTTTTACTTTATCCAAAAAATCCCAGGAATCTCTTATATATGATTTCAATGTTTGTAGTAAAGGGTTCAAGGTAGTGTCAAGAAACAAAGAAATTCCTTCTGCCACATTGTTGGAGGCAGAAACAATGGGCCTAAAAGGTGATTTTCCTGATTTTTATGAAGCTTGGAGATGCCAAGTAGAACCCCAACTTTAGGTTTAGCCCCTTTTAAAAATTCATAAATTTCTATACTTATGTCATTATTCGTTACCATTTCATATAGGGTAAAATGAATATTTCTGTAACTTTAATGAATAACATCTACAGTAACTTCAACATATTAATTTCTGTTATTTAATAATCTCATTCATAGTAGCAATATAAACGTCAGTATCCAATACCACCAACCCGCCCACTTTATCAGCCTTCACAACCCTAAGGGTATTCTGATTCCTTAGTTGATTGAAGGCTGTCCTCTCTTGAGGGGACATGTCGTAGTAAACATTTGCATTTCTATTATTCAATGCATGTGTAATACTACTTTCACAGATCTTTTCAAACACTTTAATGGTTTTATTTAAGACTGGGTTAAAAATAGAATGTTTTTGCAATATATCTGATGAAATAAAATCCTTGAAAAAATATTTAAGGTTCAGTTTATGAGTATAATTTTTTTTATTCAAGAATCATGATGGTTAAATTCACCTTATGACTAGGTACAAAATTTAATCTTAAACTAAGTACATGGAGATGAACCGAGTTCATATCAAAACTAGACAAATTAGTAATGTTCATGTCTGAACTTACTTGTATAGTGTTATTCAAAAGTCTTTTGTGCTCCATGCCCCCTGTTCTTCTGATTCAATGACCGACTCCGTTCTCTCCCTCATACATAGTTTTTTGCCTTATTCTGATTGTTGGAATGTCCACATTATTGGACTGTGCACTATTTAAATATTGTGGTTTTAGAGTGCATTTTATGTTTTCTGAAGAAGTCTGTCCGATGAAAGCATTTGAATAAAAGAAGTTTTAATGCTAATACAGTGATTCATTTATTTCAGGTCTGCTACACCACAGGTGTTTTGTGTGTGTGTGTGTGTGTGTGTGTGTGTGTGTGTGTGTGTGTGTGTGTTTGAGCAATTTACTTGTATTTTGTTCAGAATGCTATGGACCAGAAGGAAATTTGAAAAGTAAATTTAGTTTAGGGTTAGTTTAGGTTTTATGTCAATGAGTTGTTATCTAGTTTTGCTATTTATAATAATTTAACGTTTTTGATATGTTATTATCAGAAATACAGAAGTAATAAAAGCAATGCACAGTATCAGAACAAACCAGGATCTATTATGCACTATTGCAAATAATAAACTAAAAATATCAGCACAGACAGAAAAATCTAGAAGATACGTAGATAAATAAAAAGGAAAATTACAAAATAAGCAATTCATTGATCAAAAAAGTGTTATAGAGAGTTGGGAAACAAGGCAAAAGGAATAGAAACAGAACCAAAAAAAGAAGAAATAGACACATTTTGGAGAAATATCTGTGAAGATCCCGTGGAACATAACAAAGACACTGAATGGATAGGAGAAGTAAAAGAAAGAATAAAAAGTTCATATGTACAGGATATGAAATGGGATGAAGTAACGGCCAGTGAAATTAAAAGAAAAATAAAAAAAGCTCTTAAATGGAAAACCCAAAGCCCAGATGCAGTACCTAACTTCTGAATAAAAGTATTAACATCTTTACATGAAGATTTAGCCCTGAGTAAGAACTATTTATATGTGAACCCCAAACAGATGCCAACCAGGTTAACAACAGGAATAAATTATGTTCCTCCTTAAGAGTGAACCTGTGAGCTATATTATAAACTACTGACCAATAACTTGCCTTCCTATGATGTCTAAACTATACACTGGAATTGATGCTGACAGAGTTTAATGTCATTTAGAAGAAAATTTAATCATGGCAATAGAACAAAAGGGTAAGAAAAGAAAGTCATATGGAACAAAGGATCATTTGTTGTTAAAACCATGAACAAACTGATACTACTATAAAAACACAAAAATGGCAACGTATCAGCTTATCCGAAGGTAAACAAATTACCATAACTATGGTAATAAAATCACCACAAACTTTATTCCACAAGTAAAATAAATAAGTTAGCGCTTTTGTTTAAATGAATGTTAAACTTCTTCAGATCATTTGTTGTTAAATAAAGTCATAATGGAGAATATTAAAAATGGGAGGAATCTAAGTAAGGCATGGATAAACTACAAAAAAGCATTTGACAGCATCCCATATTCATGGATAAAAGAGTGCTTACAAATGTATAAGATACACCCTACACTGATCGATTACATTACAGTGACCATGAAACAGTGGCAAACCACTTTGCACATAAGCTATGATAAATGAAAAATGATTATCCAAGAGATAATAATTCAAAAGGGAATATTCCAAGGTGACTCTTTGTCACGATTGCTCTTTTGTTATGCCCTTAACCCATTAAGCTGTCTACTTAACAGGTTAGCTTTAGCTACAAATTGGTTCCCAGAGAACAACAAAGTGTAAAGGCTTCTCATCTTCATTTTGTGGATGATTTAAAAACTGTATAGTTCATCAGATGAGGAACTGAAAGCACAACTGCAAGTAGTCAAAATGTTCTCAGCTGATATAAGAATGTCATTTGGTCTTGATAAATTTTAGGCAACCTTTAAAGCAGGAAAACTGCAGCACCAAGTAAGCATCAGTTTGGGACAATAATGTGATATAAAAGAACTTGAGCAGAAGGGAGTGCATAAAATTTGGGAATTGATGAAGGATCAACAATAAAACAAGTAGAAATACGTAAAAATATGAATAAAACTTGGTAAGGAATATTTTAGAAGACCAATATTAATAACGAAAATATCCTTGATATCTAGGAACAAAGTCCAAGCTGTAAACCAATTTGTTCTTCCTTTTTTAACTTACAGTTTTGGGATGACAAACTGACCCTAAAAGGCATTGGATCAGTTAGACAGGAAAACAGGAGAAATGCTTCATGTTTATCAAATGATTTATAAAATCAGTGTATACCAAAATTATATATTCCCCTTTCTGAGGGAGGCATAGGCCTCTCGAAACTGATTACATGCATAGATCTGCAATTATAAGACTGCATACATATCTATTGACCTCAGAAAATCCAAACATAGTGAAAGTTTTAAAACACGAGGAGAATAAGTCTAAGATGACTTCCCATGTTAATTTAGCAGAAGTATGTAGGTGTCAAATGGGAATGGAAATCAAACCAGAAGTAGATAAAAAACAAGCAACTACTGAATACACCAAAAAAAACCCCCCAAAAAACAAAAGAATATAAGGTGAAGGATCAGGTAAGAAGGCAAGAAATGTGGAAAATGCATAAATATAGTTGCAAGTACAGACAACGCCTAGAACAACCTCATGTCGATCAGGATCTAATACAGGAATGGTTAAGAAGAGGTAAATTTAAACCTAAAGATGAAAGATTAATACTGTCAGCCCAGCTTAGTGAACAACGTACATGTTGGCTTACAAAGTCCATTGAACATGTCAGAGAATCATAGGATCATAGGAGGTTACTAGGCTATCGACTCAGAGGTAATTTCACAGGCAAATACAGGTTTTATAAACAGAATTGGAAACAGTCGCACATCTTGTTGCTGGATATTATACAGCAATGGCAGAAGGGCTGTATACTGAAAGGCAATGTGGCAAGACTGTCGCACTGGGGATTGTACAAACATTATAATATTGAAGTAGCTGAGAAGCACTGAAAATGTGAGCCAGAAAGCATATAGAAAATGATGAAGTTTATATCATATGGGATCACCATTACCAACTGTTAAGAAATAGATGCAAGAAAACCAGAAATAGTCCATGAAAAGAAGACAAGGGTAGCATTGATCACTGATATTGCAACACCCAGTGATTACAGTGTCTTACATATAGAGAGAGACACAAAGTCATAAAATACAGGATTTGCAGGCAAAAATGAGAGCAATATGGAAGAAGGATACACAGACAGCTCTAATAGTAGTAGGATTCATAGATTCATAGGCTGTTACTAGGCTAACAACCCAGAGGGCCTTTCTAAGCCTAGCCAAGTTTTCCTGAAAAAAATAATGATATCCTTTATCCAAATATGACATTGAGGACCAGGCATTTATAAGTTACCTCAGTCCATAAGAAACATGGGTGCTAGGCTCAGTGTAAATTTCCTATTCCCTATCCAGTGGTTTAGGTTGCACTTAAACTTGGTAACAGACAAACTCAGCTTCACATGGATGTGAAGCCTGTTCTATAGGAGGGCAGTCTCTGGGAAACACATCTGTCTCTCCAGCATGTTCTGTTTATGTCACAGACAAAATTTAGGTCCCCAGACAGATTTCTGTTACAATTTGAGCAATGGGTTTCATAAAAAAGAATTTACAGTCGTGTTTAGATATATTACCGATAGATGTAACTCCATATGAAGAGCAGAAGGAGTCAATTCTGGACATATTGTGGGTGCTGCGAAGAGCACTTTTGGCTAATATCAAAGATTGAAACATTAATAATTTCATGAACTTTATTCATACTCCAGTTTAGGAATGGGATCCATTCCCATCCTGGTTTTAGAAACCCAACATGATCATAACCTATAAAGCTTCTTATGTCTAGTCTTAATCTCCATTGCTTTTTAGACATAATCCTAACCTTCAGGACTTAAGGATAGCCCTAAACTTCAAATTTCAGAAGTGCAACCTTAACATCTAAATTATTTTGGCTGTAACCCCAGCCTACAAAGCTATGCAAGTGGAATGCTAACCTCCAAGGATTCAAAGATATTACCTAATCTCCCAGGTTTCATTATGGTCTTGAGAATTTATAGATTTTTTTTTTTTTTTTTTTTTTTTTACAGAAATGTGCCCGTGTTATCCTTCTTTACCAGAGGTGAATCAGAATGTACCCTGTCCTAATAGTTACCTGTTTGCCTTTAAGAGCACTTTTCTAATCTAACACTTGGAAGCTTTGCTACACTTGTACTGCATAACCTCTGCTTATTTATATTTAAAGACTGACATAGATAAAGCCATAATACTCATAAAGAACCTTAAAGTAAGTTTCATCTAGCCCATTTTGTAAATAGACCACATCATTTACCTAACAGGAAGCCAGAGAAATGATCAACATAAAATTCTCCCTTAAGTACGACAGTAGATCTATTAATCTTCCCAATAATCTGTGTCAGGAATGAAGCACAAACTGGAATTAGCAGATTCCATAGTGCAAGAATTGCATAATGGCCAAGAGTTAGCAAAAGGTGCAGGGGACTAAAATGTGCCAACAAAGATAGTTCTTGGTCTAGTCATTTGATCTCTGCATGTTTCTGTTGTACGGTTGCACACAGGGAAAGTAAATTTCTATTTTCACCTTATTGCTTAAGATGTACATTTTGTCAGTGAGAATTAACCTGCAAGAAAAAAAACACTCCCATCTCTCAAATTTGTCAAGGATCTGTGCTTTAGGGTAGATTATCCGAATAGATACCAGGGGTATATCAAGTTTATCAATATTATCCAAATTCCTGGTAGTTATTCCTTATACTGAAAGGAGTATGCCCCACAAGTGGTTGAATTTGTCAGTGTTTTACTGTGGGAAATACTCTCTGAAGATGAAAAATGTATCAAGACCAAACAAAAGACAAACTGTGGTACAGTGCAGTTTCACATCCAAAGCAGAAGGGAGCACTGCTGCACGCTTGAGGTACAGAATTATAGAAGTCACATGGGAAGGTGGCAAGTGACATTCAAATCAGTAACTCATATGCATGGGAGGGATCAGTCAGTGCTACGCAAAAGATGACGGAATCTTTAGTAAAGAAGGTAGGAAAAATTAGTATTAAGAAAATGGAACCAAGAGTCAAATATAAAGATATATAATCAATAAAAACTGAAAGTGGAAAGGTACTGTATCTCAAAATCTAGTGGAGGTAAGAATGTGAGCTGGTTCAGATATGAATAAAACTGCAAGTTTCAGGGCTGTGAAGCCTGTGTGAATTGGTTTGGTGTAGGCAGGGACAGAAACAGTGATTCAGAAGGCTTGACTTAAATGCTTCAAAGGTCTAAGTACTGATAATATCTAGTTAAAATTACATTAGTTCATTCACTGATAAACTGCTTAATCCATTTTAAGGTCACAAGGAGTCACAGTCTATCCCAGCATTCAGAGTGTAGAAGCAATAAATTAATCTTGAATGTGGCAACAACCTATCAGGCAACTGGTGCACTCACTCACTCACTCACTCACTCACTCACTCACTCACTCACTCACTCACTCACTCACTCACTCACTCACTCACTCATTCACTCACTCACAGTACGTACACCTATGGATAATTTGTAGAAGAGCTGATTCATGGATTGCATGTCTGTTGGATGTGAGAGGAGACTTAATTCACCTAACCTATTTCAGGGATTTTGAAAATGCTGCTGATTGTATGGTAAAACATAATGGATAAAAGTGTGGGACATTGAATTCCACCAAATGATTTTTTTTGGACAAAATGTTTGAAAATGTGACTCTGAAAAACATTCAGTGTCATTCAAAACTGTACATACACTTATGATTCTTAACACAGTCAAAGTCTGAAGAGTCAAGTTATTATAGGAATGTCTGTCTGTCAGGGGGTTTGAGAAATAGGAAACATTAGATAAGCAATTTTTACTCAATATGCTGGCACCTTCTAGTGCACCTGAAAACATGAATATGTTTTAGCAGGTAAACTGTGAACACCTATAAGTGGGAGTTAATCTTTGCAAGTATTAAGAATTGAAATATGAGCTAATGCTGATAAATCTTTGTCTTTCAGCACCTGCAAATCAACTAGTGCAAAAGGAGGACAGCCAAGAGGGTTCGGTATCTTTGAAAACCTACCATTACTACATGAAAGCTGCTGGAGGTAAGCAGTCTGCCAACAAACAAATCTAACATTTATATTGTTTAGTACATAACCCTGCAAGGAGTCCTCAAACAGAAAAACAATTATTCTCAGTGTGCTTGTGAGAGCCACCTGCTGGTGTCTGTGTTGACAACTGTAGCTCACATAGATCTTGGGGAGTGTACCTTTTTGTTGACTGTGGTATTAACAGGTTACTCATATTTTGCTTTAATAGCTTCCACTTCCTCGTTCATTGGACCTTTCTTTTCAACAAAGTGCATTGATTAGAGTAAAAGTGATTAACAAGTAGACCTTAAGAACTGCAATTTTTCCTTCTTGGGGATTGTAATTGTTAAAAGGTGGTATGTTGATATGGAGGGCAACACTGTTTGGCTCTATTAAAAAGTAGCTATGAAATATAAAAGCATAGGAGAACCACCTGTTTGATCTGGAAGTGCCTTGTTATTTGCTTTAGGATTAATGTCCATATATATTGGTATGAAGTCACTTTAGGAGTAACTTGTAAATAGTAGGTGTGGACCAAATGTGACACATTAACCTAAGCACTATTTATGAACATCCTAGTGCCATATCAACCCTCCCTGTTGTTCACTCAGCCTCATTGTTTTTACTTGTGTTAGTGATCTGATGGTATGCAGGGTAGTCCATGGTCACCCTTGGAGTAACGCTTAACTTATTCATCCACACCTCATGAACTGTTGGTCAGTAATCTTGGATATTTTATTATCAATACAGGAGACTATTTATGAAATGCACTGTTGTAACCTTTAAGAGTGCTATGACATTTACTGATACTCAGCAGCAAATCGAATAAAGAAAGTATGGCTGGAACAAAACGTTGATATCCAAATCTGCAACTGACTGAAATGCCATTTCTCCAAATGATGTCACTGCAGTCAGGGTTGGCAATTGTCTCAAGGTGCAGAAGCCTTTGTACTAACTGTATTAATGCTAGCAAACATAAATTAAAGTTCTGTACATTCGGAGTGTATGTGGACAGGACAGGCCATTAGAGGAAAAAGTCCAGGTTTTAAAGGTGTATCAGTTGAGTTACAACAGTGAGGTAAAGAAGAAACATCTGTAATTCCACTGCACACTAACACAGTGATGAAATGTCTTTGATCAAACAAGACAGCAATTACCATTGTCATGATAAAACCTCTCAACTAACATCGTGGTAACTAAGACAGATAGATACATGCACACCTGTACATAAATAAACACTCGCACTCGCACACACACCCACACACACATAAATATATATATATATATATATATATATATATATATATATATTTTTTTTTTTTTTTCAGGGCAAAATAAAGTAGATTCTCAAAGGTGGAACAAGTTTGCTAACAATGATTTCTCGTATTATCATTCAGACAATCCATAATTCACTTCATGCTTACCTGTTGTATTTCTTTCCTTCTCATTTTATCTTTCCCACATCCATCCTCTATCCTGTCCTTGCAAGTGTTGTTTTGAATCAATATCTTCAGCCAACACCTTCCGAGGCCATTATTAATCTCCCTTTCCTTAATTTCAGAGTCACTCTGTTCAGTTTACTGATATTTATGCCCCCTTCCAATTTGTTGCTATGTGTTTTTTTTTATCCCTCTCACTATTAGGATAATCTGGGTCCTTATACATTCATTCATCCTCTCCTCATGCATATTCAACACAAAAATACAAAACTTCACACATTTTCATAGCCTTGGTGCTCCAAAATCACGCTCTGCCCTATCATTGTATAGTTATTCACAATCCCATAGCATGTATGTCAAACCCACAGTCTTTGCTCCACATCTTCAGCGTTTTTTTATACTCATTTTGCCTTCTCTGTTCATCTTTGTTTGAGTTTGAACAAGCCGAAACAAAAACGCCAAAAGCTATGCTGTCATGAGATGCCTAAACAAGTACTAATCCACAGAAATAGCTATTAATCCTCAGAAATAGCTATAAAAATGAAGCGAAGTTGCCCATAAAATCCAACGTTTATTAAAAACCAAAAAGAGATGAAAGTTAAGCACTTTCACCCGTTTCAACAGGGGCTTCATCAGAACTCATTTTTAAAAAAACAAACAGTTACAATTTAAATAAACATTTTGGCGCCAAAAGGTCGCTATTTAAAGGTACATATCCATAGAACATGAACCTCATTCTAAGTGCAAAAATCAAGACATAAGCACAATCCAACAGGCAAATAAAGCAACAAAAACTGCATTCTCCAAGTTTTGTGATTAAGGGGCGGTCTGTTAAAATCAATAAATGAAAATTTAAAAAATATTTTACTTTTTGATCTGTTTACAAACTATCCTAATGTTGCTAATACTGATTTAGTTTATGCAACAATGGTCTAATGGAAATAAAATCATTGAGTCCTGGGGATGTAGATGATTCGGTATACAGTTGCCACCACATTTCCTTATAGGATAGCAACCCTTTAAAATCACCCCCCTTCGAATCAATATTAATAGTGTCTAAAACGTAAACTTAAATTTGTGTTTGTCCCCCCATTTTTTATATGCCTATATAATGCATTTTTTTCCTCTTTCTTTCTTATGCTATACATATGGGCGTAAATACGCTTATGAAACTGCTTTTTGGTTTTACCTATATAAAAACCTGAACAAACAGAACACTTGGCTAAATATATAATAAATTTAGACCTACAGTTAGCTTGTCGGAACCTAATATAAGACCTATTGATGTTATCTAGTGTTATGCCCTCTCCTTCAAATATGGTGTAACACAAATTGCAACTACCACATTTGTGAGTATGTTTAGGAGAGGGAATGTTGTGTGTAGGACCCCTTTCCAAATATTTCTTTATATTGGGTCCCATTTTGTTAACAAAAATAGGATGTGGCCCTACAATATCTACTACATCATGGTCTGCTAAAATGATATTCCAATTAGTTTTCAAGATACCTTTGATCTTAACAACAAGTGGGCCATATTCCAAAACACAAGCTCTACTGAAATTGTTTTCTGTACCAGAATGAATTTCACTGTGTATAGTAATAATGTCAGGTTTATTAAAATTATAACCTAACAATGGTATATATTTATTTCCCCATTCATCTATAGTCTGCTTACTCACTTTAGCCATCATATTAATGTCATACCCTCTATCCTTGAAAAGGGATGTAATGTAGGCTACTCCCTTCAACGTATCCGAATGGGATGAAGTCATCCTGAGAGCTCTTATTAGCTGTCCTTTATATATGTTTGTTAGTAATTTTTTAGGATGATTTCTTGAATATTCCAAGTAACTATTTGAGAAAGTATTTTTCCTAAATATTCTAGACAGTAGTCCTTTTTCACCTTGGTAAACAAATGTATCTAAGTAGGCTATACCTTCCTGGCTCATGGAATGTGTAAATTTCAAATAGTCACTGCTGAGATGGATATAGTCCAAAAACACACACGCACACACACACACACACACACACACACACACACACACACACACACACACACACACACACCTGTCTCTAAGATGTAGTCTGAGCTGCATGCATTTTTTAAACACTAGCATTTTTTTTTTTTTTTTAGCCAATTGGAAATAAATGATGTGCCTCCCTTTCTAGACACAAGTTCATGTTTACTTTCAATCATACTAATCTCATTTAATTTTGCCATGCCTCCAAGTGTCACTTCTCTACCACATGATGGGGTTTCTTCCCCTCTCTGTTTCTATTTCCATTATTGTATAAACTATAGTTCTTACTGTTTCATTGTTTTTAACACCTTTATTAATTTGTGTTTCCATTTTTAACAATGAGAAAGGTACGCACACATTAACAGAAAAGACAACCAACAGTATTCTCATTATTTTCATGTGTGTACACAGTTTCTTTTTAACAATCACTATTCACTCCAACATTGATACATTGATCAGTTTCTGCCTTTCCTTAAATTTCTCTCCTCTTCTCTTCCTGCATATTATTCAGCATGTACTATTCCTACAAATTTCATTTATTTCTATAGAATTCAGTCCTTCCCTTTTCTAAAGATCCCGCCTCTGTTTTTTTATCTCCTGTACAATATTCAATTACAGTTGCTTTAGATTTTGATTTCCATTTTCTAGTGATTGTATTTTCGGCACCCAATAGCATTAAACTTATTAAGGTCTTACTATGTCTCAGCAATTCATATCCTATTATCCTATGTGCCAGCTCAAAAGAATTATTTAGTTATAACCATTTGTTCCTCCATCATTTCTGACAAAGTACTCTGCAGGAAATTTTAAAATCTGCCAACTCAACCAACCCCCCCCCCCCCCACCACCACCACCAAAAAACATTTTTTTCAATTACTTATTTCTTTTCCTTCACACCTACAGCATTTCTATCTATCTGAGGAAAATTTCTCTGAAGTCTACTTGCTATACAAAAATATCTATGCAAACACTTCCAAGCAAAAATCTTAAACATTATGGACTTTGTCGCATACATGGAAGCCATGCAGATGTCCTTGCATTGCTCCTTTCTAAATTGATTTCCAGTCTATATTCCCAATCTTTTTAACCTCCTTGTGATTGGTTCTTTTATATGCCCTACTAACTATCCCATTGGAACAGTAGCTTGTGTTCTAGATTATGAATTCCTTTTTTTGATTTACAGGTTGGCAATTCCTGTGCTAGAAAGCATGCCTCCTATGCCAGTGGTGCAGAGGTCACCTCCTTTGCCACCTTCTATGCCAGTGGTGCAGAAGTTGCCTCCCGTGCCAGTGGTGCAGAGGTCACCTGCTATGTCAGTGGTGCAGACGTCACCTCCTATGTCAGTGGTGCAGAGATCACCTCCTATTTCAGTGGTGCAGAGGTCACTTCCTTTGCCAGTGGTGCAGAGGTTGCCTCCTGTGTCAGTGGTGCAGAGGTCATGTGTTCTCCTGTGTGTTTGCTTACTACCTCCACTAATTGTCCTCCATTTTGTCAAATTTAGTTGAGATCTACTGTGTTGTTTTTGCTTGCAGTTTTGTTGCCTGTTTTATGGTCTTGTGTTTGCAAATTCTTATTGTATGTATTTCCTAATTTTTAGATTTTCTTGTATGCTATCTATCCTTTTGCATTGTTCTGTGTTGTTACTTCCTGCTTGTGTCTTATTCTGAACCAGAAAATACATGAAGAGAAGGAATAAAAAGTAAAAAAAAATTCCAAACTCATTGTACGAATGTATATCTAGTTTAGTTCACGTTTGTATCTATAAAGCTGTGTGCCTCTTGCTGGTTTGTTCACTCTTCCCTTCTCTCTGCATCATCCTGTTAAAATGGAGTATCCCTTTTTTACATACTCATCCACCTGATATGCTCACTGACTGGGATATAATTCATGGGGGTTGTCACCCTAGTTGTTCATTTCTCCCAGCTTCACTAATGAATCATTTCTTCTCCAACCCTTCCTCCCATTTGGTCATATCCCTACCTTGTCTATACCTGGATGCTTTGGATCTTCTAATGCAATTTTCCTAATTCCATCTTTCTCTTTCTGTCTTCTTCCAATAATCATTCCTTCTACTTTATCTTGGATCATTAGCCCTTCTTTGCCTAGCCCCCTGCCCGATATATCCACATAGTCCTTAGTTTCATTGTCTCTGAGCTACTGTGGCACATTGGTCCTCAACCACCCCAGCCTTTCAGCTGCCAGACACCTTAAATTAATTTTATTACTATGTTGGCCATCTCTTTTGACTCTTTCATCTGATATTTTACTTTCCCCTTAACCTTGTCAGGATTCTTCAAACACTTCAAAATGGCTTGTTATATTGAAACTCTTTGCTGAAACCTGTTTGTTTCATTTTAGGGACTCCTTGTTTGATCACCCTATTCCTCAGTTCAGATTTCCCATTTCTCTCCAGAATCTCTAGAAGCATTTTAATGGATTCTTTTTGTGATTTCTTTCACAACATTTTTGACACTTATTAGCTCCCTTTCTCTGCAGAGAACTTGTCTGGAAGAAACTCTACCTTCTCTAACATGCTACATGTTTGTAAGTGATAATGTTCACTGAGCCCTGCAACTTCAACCACTTTTTCAACATTTAATATTAAAACATAGTTGTCCATACTGTTAGCACAAAGAAAGTCTAACAAGAAAAACTATATTACTTTATTCAGTACTCATACATGTTGGCTGCAAATGGCCAGGAGTCCTCTCTATTGCTTGTTTTTGAGTTCCCAAAAAGTCTTATTTTACAGTTCATTTTCTAGGCTTGCTCATACGTCCATCAATTCTTGTCATGCAGCCCTGTAAACTGGTCCATGTTTTGCTAACTTGATCTTTTTACACATTTTGTTTTGGGGAATACAGACACCACTCTTTCATGCACAGCTCAGTCAAGCCCCCTGTGGTCAGTGAAGTCCACACATTTGTTAGCTTCTCACCCACCTGCTGCTGACTATGTGCATATGGGTCTTTGTCAGTGTCTACAGCATTCTCCTTTGCAGTCCACATTTCCTTGTAGCTGTTAGGGTTCCTGTTTGTCACTGGAAGACTGCTGATTCAGATATTCCTGGTTTCCCCCTTTTGTGTTGCCACTTACCTGGCCTTTGTGGAAGCATTTTGTGGTATTCCTGGTCCCTGTTTAATACCTTGTCCTTTTTGCAGTCCTGTGGACAGTCTGAAAATGAGACTAATACATTTTGTGTATGGGGTGGGGGATTGGGGATGGTGATGGTAAGCAAGCCCCACAAAAAATACTCTTTTGTTTGACCCCACTAGCTCATAAATTGAGCATCTGAAATACACACATTCTAAGAGTGCTCATACACAAGAAGTAATTTACAAACTCTTGTGACGTGGCTAGTATGATGTGACATTGTACAACCACATGTAGTGAATACATACAAGACATACAAATTGGTATCACAGACTTATATTTTTCCACAGCTTTTCTGGTTCTTTTCATACTGAACAATATATTCTCTCAACAACACACACTGTGTTCAGTTTTGTGCTCTCCTACTTAAAACTCCTAAGGAACTACTCGTAAATATTCACACGTTAAACAACACACATACTGTGAAAATAAGAACAAATACATTTTAGACATATTTGCAGCATTTCTGCTCCTCTGCTGTGAGCTTGCTACATGTTCCATCCTTCAAAAATGTAATTGCAATAGTTTAAATTAAGTTTGACGGAGTTTCTAAATAGCCATCTTAATTGGAAGTTATTTCATGTTTCGAATCTGTGGGCTTAAGCCTGTTAATACTTCAGACTCATTATAGGATTTCTAGTTACAGTATTACAGGAGAAACATTTAAACAGCTTAATAAAAATGAACACAGTATTCAGCAAAATGCCTAAGTCCAAATAGCAAGCATGTTTAAATGCTAGCTGCTGAAAAAGTCAATTACTGGAGAACATTGGAAGAAACAGGTCAGTGTAACTCATACATTCCACTTTTAAAATCATGTTTTATGTCCAACACATATCATCCTAAAAAGAATTAATTTGTTCATGTTGTATAAATGCACCTTTCATATAAGTGTCATGATTGTTGGCTTAAGTTTTATTTAAATGTATTTTATTAATTTAAGGTAGGTAGGATGGCTACTTCAACAGGACTCAGGGACCTATTTCAGCTATGACCTTGCTAAATAATAAAAATGAAACAATGCACAATGATCATGTATACATTGTCTGTAGTGAACACCTCTAAATATTACAGTGTAGCTGCATTGGATATCTGCCAGTGTGTATCTAAAGAGATGTAACCTAGTAGTAATTTAAAATAATTTCAAGGAATGTAATCTAAAAGAGCACAGTTCCAAGTTCCCAGGTTTCAAAAACAAGTTCCATGATTTGTACTTTCCTTCAAGGCACAATGACCACTGAAGTAACCTGTTTGGATGTAGGTGGTATGACGGAAGGCCCCCATGTGGAAGTACAGGGTGCAACCCCCTGCAAAAAATGTTACTTTACAAATTATACTTTTGACATTATAGAAATTAAAAAATGATGATCCTCAAATTTTCAGCAGAGAGATGAGAAATGCAAAGAGAAATTATTTTATGCACAAGGTGTTAATGAGGTAAGGGGGCGTTATGCTAATTCTTTTCAGAATGGAAGTATTTAACTTGAAAATCGACTGGAATTTTGTAGGCAGCCAGTAAATTATGTAGTGTTTGAGTCTTCTTTTATAACCCCTGCAAATAGTTTTTTATCTACTTTTGCTGTTATTTGTGGTCCAGTATAAGTTTCACAGATATGGATGTTGAAAACTTCTGTTCTGAGACCTAAACTAAACAGTAAACTGACAACAGTATTGTATTTAAGAGTTTACTGAGTGTACGTGTGTGTGTGTGTGTGTGTGTGTGTGTGTGTGTGTGTGTGTGTGTGTGTGTGTGTGTGTGTGTGTGTGTGTGTGCGTGTATGCGTGTGTGTGTGTGTGTGTGTGTGTGTGTGTGTGTGTGTGTGTGTGTGTGTGTGTGTGTGTGTGTGTGTGTTTGTGCATGCATGCAGGTGGGTGCACATGTGTGCATGTGTGTGTGTGTGTGTGTGTGTGTGTGTGTGTGTGTGTGTGTGTGTGTGTGTGTGCGTGTGTGTGTGCGTGTGTGCGTGTGTGTGTGCATATTTATTTGCTGGGGTACATCTTTTATGATGTTTTAGAAATACACTCTATGAGCTGACCACAGTCCTTAGTAATTCCACTCAGTCGGGGAGGTCTGATGGAAATCTAAACATAATGACAAA
This sequence comes from Protopterus annectens, assembly GCF_019279795.1. NCBI lineage: Eukaryota > Metazoa > Chordata > Ceratodontiformes > Protopteridae > Protopterus > Protopterus annectens. The sequence goes on from NC_056742.1 coordinate 373,876,481, forward strand.
AAACAGTGTATCTATTAGAGCTCCCTTTTTGCCTTTTTTATTTGCTGAAAGTTCACTTTAGGTGAAGAGTGTTTTAATGTGGTTAAAAACTTGAAGGTTCAGTTTGCCTTGCAACAGCTTTATTTCAACCTTCTTTTACCTATTTCTTTTACTGTATATGCTTTTCTGCTATCCAGGCCTGTTGCTAGGTATTAAACCATAATTTACAACATTATGTAGCGTACTCCTTTTGATCTTTACATGAGCTGTGTAAGCAAACAGTAAAGCATATTGTTTTGTTAGTAGCACATTTTTTAAGTTTTTTTTGGCTTTAATATCTGGATTTAACCACTTTACAATGGTATGCATGCTGATAATGTTCTTCTAACTTCTTTAGCCTTAGTAAAGAAAGTACAGCAAAAGCCAGTACATATTACCTTCTTTATTACAATGCGTACATTCTCCATTACTCATTACTTCTGTAATTCTGAAACTAAAGTCTTAATGAAAATGAAGTGCTTAAGGAAAACACACCGGGGCCTTAAAAGAACTAATAAAGGCTTCTTCAAAATGTTCAGGCATTATTATCTCGTTTGTTTACTACACTTCAAAATGATGTGCCTTCAATTATTTGGGAGAAGCTACAAAATCTAATGGAGGTACAACTGATCTCTTAAATGGCTCTCCAAAACTTTGTGCCATCAGCTCTCTGTTTGCAATACATACAAATGAAGTACTCTGAAATGTTTTACAGATGCTGACAAGCATAACAGGCCATCATCTGCAATATTATGTCTTCTTCAAGCTCTCTAGACATTATCTTCTTAGCTGTTTACTCCATCTGAAAATGATATGGCTTGAATTAGTGTGGGCAAACTACAAAATAACATAGATTAATTAAGTCATAATGAATCATGTTTACAAAGGAAATGGAAATGTTTGTTCATAAAGGCTGGAAGGCTTTTATTTAACAATTTAATGTCCTGGACAGCTTGTTGTAAATCTGAATCTATGCGTATGGGTATGCATATGTGTGTGTGTGTGTGTGTGTGTGTGTGTGTGTGTGTGTGTGTGTGTGTGTGTGTGTGTAGTTGTATTTTTTTATCTTATGAATGAAAAAATAATGCAAATACAGTAGTAATACATAGAGGAAGAACTGAACAATTTATAACATAAGAAATTGAAATGAGGCCTAGAAGTAAAAAACAGACACCACCAAAGGTTTTCTGAATGCAGGTCTGCTCGCTGCACAGAGGGAAGAAGTCTTGACTAAAATCCAGCAAGTCTATATTTGAGCAATGACTCTGCACCCAAGGAGACAGATCAAGTTGGAATGAACTACATTTTGTAGACACTGCTATCGGGGGGGGTGTACTGAATGGATGCCTAGGTCTGTAGCCCTACTCAAACTATGGGAAATACAGCCACACTTTGTCTGCAGGCAAGTTTTAACACTGACATCATTGGGTGAGATTGTGTGTGCAATATAAAAAAAGCCTTAGTGTCCTATCAGGATAGTATCATATTAGAATGCCTTGGGCTCTTCCTTGCCCCCTCCCAAAAAATTACTCAGTGCTATCCCAACCTTCAAAGGCACTGGTCCAGAGAGAAAGCCAGATAATATGAGAAGTCTTTTCTATGGTTAATGAGTAGGATCTCAAGGGCATGTAAAATGGCATATTGTTAGAAGAAATAGCAAAAAAAAAATTCCATACAAATATGGATTACTTATTTAAACTCCACAGAAAATTATAAACATGATAACAGAAATGAATGACATCAAAAAGAAATGGCCCACACCAGAAAAGTACTGACCTCACAAAGAAATATAAGTTTAAAAGCTCAGACAAATGAAAAATAAATCATTAGAAGGTATAATTAATTCTATCCTCAAATAAATACCCAGCCAAAACAGGTTCCAAATTGGCTATCAGAAAAATAGACTAAATAACTAAGTAAACAAAACAGCATAACATAATACATGAAGAATCCACACTTAACTAAACAATAATTACATTTCAAGAATACTACCATTATGTGAAATGCATACACTGGGCATCACAGCTAAAACAGTAATTAAAAACAACAGTTAAAAACACATAGCTAAGACATCCAGCAGCTATCACACAAAAGTTCCCCAGAAAGTACTTTGCATCTGCTATCGTCTTCAGAATTTATCTATATTTTTCTCCATTTTTTATTGACCCTATGCAAAGATATGCCAGGTATTGGGGCACCTAGATATGAGCATGACTCTTAATGCATGCTGCTCCAGAAACCTGACTCGCAACATCTTCCTCTCCAGTAAACCCACCACCATATCTATTTATATCATAAATTTACCATGAACAGCAGAAGAAAAGCCTAATGGCATAAAAATAAATTCCAACAAATAGAAAAGAGCCCTTTTTAACAAAAAAATATATATTAGTATAATTTACACATGTTCTATATACCTGATTGTATATATTTTTATCTGAAAGAATACAAAAAGAAAGCTCAAAAATCATATTCCTCACCCCCCAAAGAAATAAATAATTAAACAAGCAAACAACAGACACAAAAATACAGCAAAAAATAAGTCATGTCTCAGTGCAGTTAAAACAAAATTCAAACAATAAAAAATTAATTAAAAGTTAATTAACAAATCAAGAAAAAATAAAACAGCCAAAGTTACTGTCAAAAGTTACTCAGTATCCTAAAACCACTTGCTGGTGCTTATATATTTTAAAAGAACTGCAAACTAAAAGTAAGAAGTATAGTTGTTGACTTAATATCTCTATTTATTGGAGTACATTTAAAAAGGCAACGTATTCAAGTATTCCTCTGGGATGTTATAGCAAAAAAAGAGAGTAAAGTACTAGAAAGTATTAAATACTTTGGGGAAAAAAATAAGTAAAGAACAAAAGGTAAAATAAGCAGAACACATGGGTTGAAATGTGACTCATCAGGTATAAGAAATTTGTAAATGTGTAATATTTTTTTTTATTTCACATTTGTTAACCGGGTTAGTCCAACTGAGTTTGCAAACAAACCCATTTTCAGTGGAGACACGAGGGGAAAAGCCCCAGCAAACATAAGTAAAGATAAAGTGACAATATACAAATATTAAATAACAATCACAATGCAAAATAATTGTAAAAAAGAAGTTTATTAACTATTTGCATTGCATTGATAGTAGGCAACCCCTTTTCAGTGGAGATCCAAGGGGAAAGAGCCCCAGCAAACATAAGCAAAGATAAACATACAGGACAAAAACTATTAAAAATAACAATGCAAGTACAAAATTAATTATAAAGAAAAAAACAAAAGAAAAGATTATGAACAACATGGGTTGCACTGATAGCAGTGGTCTAAATTTACTAGATATGAGAGTAAAAACAAAAAGATAATCATTGTTCAAAAGAAGGACAATGTATAGACATTGATAGAAAGTGGGGGGGAAAGATAAATAGTGTGGAGAATGGGAGGGGGCTATAGTAGGGCTATAGTAGTAGAGCTGAAGGTTTAGGAGGTTAGTTTAAGCAGAAGTTACTAACAGAGAAAGAAAGTTAGGAGATGCAATAGGTTATACAGTAGGTAAGACTAAGACTACATGTGGTCAAGGCAATGGCATAATTTCAAGTTTAGTAAGTGGGATTTAAGCTCTTTTTTAAAACAGGGAAAGGAAAGGTTGGATCTAATATGGAGAGGGAGTTTGTTCCAATTTAGTGAGACAGAATGTTTATAAAGTAGTTTGCCAATATTCTTTGTGGGTTTATAAACTGAGAGAAGATGCTGATCAGCACTCCGTAGAGGCCGGGGGGAGAGTAGAGAGTAACATGGGAGGCAAGAGCAGGGCAGGCAGAGTGGTTGTTGAGTATGGAAAAGGTAGTCTGGAGTTGTGATTGTAGGAGAAGGTGCAGAAATTCCAGTCACTGAAGTTTGTTTAGTGAGAGTCAGTGATGTGAAGAGAGTGGTTGGTTTAGAATAAATCTGGAAAATTTTGTTGTATGTTTGTTCCAGTTTCTGCATTGAGGTAGTTTGGATATTGGTTAGGATAGGGGAAGGATATAGAAGTCTAGGTAAGAGAAATGCCTGTGCAAGAGTGCATTTAGTGGCAGTAGTGAGGAAGTTTTTGTTCCTATAAAGTAGTCCAAGTTTTTGGTGGGTTTTTATGATGGCCTGTTGTATGTGCAAGTCAAATTTTACTCAATCATCAATTATTACCCCAAGGAGTTTGGTGTGTGAGGCAGGGGAGATATTAGTGCAATCTAGGGAGGAAAGAGAAAAAATGGATTTAAGGTGAGAGACTGTCTGAGGTAGGAAGAGAAGGATTTGAGTTTTCTTAGGGTTGAGGATTGGTTGATTGTTTCTGAGCCATTTTTCAACAGAGATAAAAGAATTCTGTGTTAGTGTGTGTCGTTCAAAGGTAGTATTGGAGATAGATAAGAGAGTAGAGTCATCTGCATATGGTTTTACAGATGAGAGACTGCAGGATGAATGTAGGTTGTTGAAAAGGAGTGGTCCAAGTATGGAGCCTTGGGGTACTCCTGTCTGAACAGCAAGGAAGGGTGAGAAAGCCTGCTGCCATCTAACAGCTTGTTTTCTACCAGTAAGGTAGGATTGGAACCGGCCAAGAGTAGAAGGAGAGAGGTTTAGGTTTGAGAGTTTGTTAAGAAGGATGGGATGAGACACAGTGTCAAAGGCTTAAGAGAGATCAAGGAATAGACAGGAGATGAGGAGGTTGTTGTCCCAGCCGAGGTACTGTCTTTAGGGTGGAAACCATGTTGCGAGGGAGTGAGGAGATTTTCGTAAATGAGATAGGACAGTAGCTGAGTAAGTATACAGTTTTCAAGGATCTTAGAGAGCAGTGAGAGAATAGTGATTGGTCTATAGTTAAAGGGTTCAACAAAGTTGCCACCTTTGTGCAGAGGAGTGGTATAGAAGGATTTCCATATTTCTGGTATGATAGATTCCTGAATGGAGTGGTTGATTTAGATAGATACATGGTATGCAATAGAGTCAGTTGCAACTTTCAGAAATTGAGGGGGAAGTTTATCAGTAGAGGGAGAGCATAGTTTTAGTTTAAGAAGCAGGGATTTGATATATTTAGTAGAAACAGGTCACAAGGTAAAAGGCTGAGAGACAGAGGAGCATAGAGGTTTAGGGGGAGGTGAGGGTGACGCAGAAGAGTTGGGATGAGCAGAGTTACCAGAGGGTAGGAGTTCAGAGATGCTGTCTATGAAGTGTTTGTTGAGTAAGTCTGCAGTTTCAGAGGGACAGTGGTAGGGGAAAAGGTTAGGGATGGTAGGAGAACCAGTGTGGAGCAGGGAGTTGATAGTACTCCAGAATTTTTGGGGGTCATTTGGGTGAGAGCTTTGAAATTTAGTGAAATTTTGGTGTTTATCCAAAATAATATGTTTTTTACATGATTTCTGAGTTGCTTATAACCTTGGAGAAAGGTGGGAGTTTTAGTGGTTTGCCATTTTTTCCATAAAGCATCTCTTTCATGCATTAAAGCATGAGTAGCTTTGGAGAGCCAGGGTGCGAAATTAGAATTGTTTCTGATTTTGCGTGTTGGGGCGAGAGAGTTTAGGACATCAAGGAAAATGTGGATGCATTTTGTAACAGCATCATTGAGCGGGAGAGTTTTTAGGAAAGACAAGTTGATGACAGAGAGTCTCTAGTTAAAGGTTTCAGGGGAAAAGTTAGTCAGTTTCCTGCAATCTCTGTAGAGATGGGGCTTAGAGAGATGAGGAGAGTGCCTTAAGATAGAGATGGGAGAATGGTCACTAATAGAGTCAGGAAAGGTAGAAGGATTACAATAGTTGCTTGGAGAGTTGGTCAAGATCCAGTCAACTGTTTAACCAGTAGCATTTTTACTGTAGTGGGTAGGGGTAGTGATCAGTTGTGAGAATCCATACAGGTTTATGAAATGTTGGGGTGAGTCACCAATAAGGGAGTTTCAATCTATAATAACATCTCCAAGAATGATGGTTTCATAGAGGATGGAGGTGTTTATCCAGGAGAGTATATGTTCAAGGATAGGGATTGTTTTACTTGGGGGCTATAGATAGAGGCAGTAGTAAACTTCCTATAGTTATTCATGTGGCAGTCTAGGAGCAGTAGTTCAGCCGAGGAGAAACTAGCCAGGGTAATGTCTAGAGGTGTTAGCGTCAGTGAGACAGAGTACAAGATAGCCACCTCACCACCTTTTTTGGGTGTCCTATCAGACCTATAGATATTATATTATGCTGGGAGAAAAATCAGAGGAATTGATACAAGGTTTTAGCCAGGTTTCCAAAAGAGCCAGGATGGGAGGCTTGCGTTGGGCCAACCATGCGTGAAGTTCGGACATTTTGTTGTTTAGGCCTTGGATGTTCATTGCAGAGATAGAGAGATGTTTGAGGCTGGAGATATTTGAGGATGTTTCTAGGGTAACAGCATATGAAGGTGGAGGGGGAGAGGAGAGAGGGGAGGGACCAGGATTAGGATGGATGTCACCAGAAACCAGAAGAACAAAGACAAGATGGAAAAGGTGAGGAGAGTCAGTAAGGGGAATCGGGTACTTGAGTTTGGGCTTAGGAGTAAGAGTGGGGTAGGCCATGAGTTTAAATTTAAGACATTGAAAGGGGGAGAGACAGAAAAGAGAGGAGGCAACAGTCAGTGGAGGTTGGCTATATGTTGGAAGACGTCTGGGAAAGGTGGTGGAAGAGGGGAAGATATAGAGCTCAGTGTGGTAGGAAGTGCTTAGGGCTAGTGAGATTAAAAGTAGGAAAAATAGCAGTAAGGATAGTGCTGTGTGATGGAAAAAGGAGGGGACGAGTTATAGGGAAAATATAAAGTAATATATTAGGGAGGGTGGTGGCTAGAAATAAGCGGTGTGAAGGAACGAACAGTATTGAGGTGTGGAAATAGTGAGTATCTGAGGAGATAGTAGGTGTGCTAGGGAGCGAAAGAGTTAAGCGTGAAGGAGGCAAGCCACAGTGGAGGCAGCCCAAGGTGGGTGGGGAAAAGGGGAAGATTGGTGACAAGGTGGGAAGAGTGAAAGGGTGAGAGCACACATTATGGTGGTGGGAGGGGGCTGTGGGAGTGACCAGACAACAAGGTGGAAGTGTAAATTTGAGGATACTTGGGGTGGGTGGAATTTGGGGGTGGGGGTAACCAAAGCGAGCCCGAGTGGAGCAGGAAGAACCACACCACACCACAAATAAGTTGAATGTAAGGGCCTAAAACTTGCACTCAGCATTTTAATTTTACTTACTTTTAGCAGGAAAGACAGACCAACAGTATACAATTTTGAGATTTTTATCAGGGTTACTTGTTCAAATGTCAGACAGATAAGTAAAACTTTCAAACAGGAATCTATGTCTGAGTGCTAGAAAGCCACAAAGGTACAGGGTATATCTGTAAAACTTAGGGTCAGTGAGACAAATGTATGAATTAGTTAAAAACAAACACCGCTGAGCAAAACAATGGAGGATTGCAGTCTCATTTAAATCACAAGTAGCTCCTAAATCCAATAGCCAATGATGTAAATAATCCAAGTGCAGGCGAGGTATGTAAAAAGCAGGTTTATTAATAAAAAGAGGTGAGCGCTTTCGCATGAGCTTCTTCAGACCTATACAACTAAACTGTCTGTAAACATCAGTTTAAAAAGCCAAAATGGCGCCAAAATCCTGTCCATTATTTAAAGGTACATGGCTCATTAAAAATATCATGTAAAAAAGTCATATAAAATTCCTATACACCATCATAAAACAGTACGGCATTTCAAAACAAAGCCATTCATATTCATATCCATTATTGGAATAAATGAATCAAAAGTATGTGTGACAGATGGGGAATTTTTAATAACATAACTATCAAAACATTGACAGAGCATCTATGCATATAAAGGTTCAAAAAGACCCTACTGGCCACAAAGTAAAAAAACTCTTCATAGCCTCTTAACATCTTTTGGGCAATAACCTTCTTGATTTCAGCAAAGGTCGCAGGGGAACCCTTCCATTGAGACCTGGGGTGATATCTGCCCTAAACTTAATAATCCAATGGATTTCCCTGGTCTCTGTATAATTGTTAGTGTCCCCTCTCCTGTATGTCCTTGAGATCTGTTCCAAGATCCTGAACTTAAAACGATGCTCTTGACCTTTGTCATTAGTATGTTTGGATAGTGCATTATGTGTAGTACCTCTCCTTGTGTGGTATACATGCTCACGAATCCTATCCCTCAGTGTCCTATTGGTCTTGCCTACATAGTAGGCTGGACAGACTGTGCAGCAGGCTAGGTAAACTACATCTCTGGACATACAATTGCCCCTCGTCCTGATGTAGTAAATACCCGAACCATATGGATATCGGAAGACAGGGTCGGTTTCTATATATGAACAAAAATTGCATTTGTCGCATGTGGTCATGTAGGGACCCAACAAAGCAGGTGGATCATTATGGACCCTTGGGTAGCAGAGCAAACTCTTTAAGTTCTTTTTATTCCGGTAAACGAATCTAGGTCGAGTACCTGTAAGGCTCTTAATAGTTGGGTCAACTGATAAAACGTGCCAATGCTTAGAAAAAATATCTTTAAGTGTACCTACATCCCTGGTGTAAAAAATGGGAAATGCAATTCCATTGTCCATATTTGAACCGCCCTCTTGGCTATCCAAGCCACTTAGATATCTCCAGAGGGATGGCGGGCATTGCAGATCTGAGGATAGACAGAGCGAAACCATATTTCTCAGATGGTGCTGTTGAAATATACGCGGGAGAGGCCAGTGATGGCTTGGATAGCCAAGAGGGTGGTTCAAATATGGACAATGGAATTGCATTTCCCATTTTTTACACCAGGGATGTAGGTACACTTAAAGATATTTTTTCTAAGCATTGGCACGTTTTATCAGTTGACCCAACTATTAAGAGCCTTACAGGTACTCGACCTAGATTCGTTTACCGGAATAAAAAGAACTTAAAGAGTTTGCTCTGCTACCCAAGGGTCCATAATGATCCACCTGCTTTGTTGGGTCCCTACATGACCACATGCGACAAATGCAATTTTTGTTCATATATAGAAACCGACCCTGTCTTCCGATATCCATATGGTTCGGGTATTTACTACATCAGGACGAGGGGCAATTGTATGTCCAGAGATGTAGTTTACCTAGCCTGCTGCACAGTCTGTCCAGCCTCCTATGTAGGCAAGACCAATAGGACACTGAGGGATAGGATTCGTGAGCATGTATACCACACAAGGAGAGGTACTACACATAATGCACTATCCAAACATACTAATGACAAAGGTCAAGAGCATCGTTTTAAGTTCAGGATCTTGGAACAGATCTCAAGGACATACAGGAGAGGGGACATTAACAATTATACAGAGACCAGGGAAATCCATTGGATTATTAAGTTTAGGGCAGATATCACCCCAGGTCTCAATGGAAGGGTTCCCCGCGACCTTTGCTGAAATCAAGAAGGTTATTGCCCAAAAGATGTTAAGAGGCTATGAAGAGTTTTTTACTTTGTGGCCAGTAGGGTCTTTTTGAACCTTTATATGCATAGATGCTCTGTCAATGTTTTGATAGTTATGTTATTAAAAAAATTCCCCCCCCCCCCCCCCATCTGTCACACATACTTTTGATTCATTTATTCCAATAATGGATATGAATATGAATGGCTTTGTTTTGAAATGCCGTACTGTTTTATGATGGTGTATAGGAATTTTATATGACTTTTTTACATGATATTTTTAATGAGCCATGTACCTTTAAATAATGGACAGGATTTTGGCGCCATTTTGGCTTTTTAAACTGATGTTTACAGACAGTTTAGTTGTATAGGTCTGAAGAAGCTCATGCGAAAGCGCTCACCTCTTTTTATTAATAAACCTGCTTTTTACATACCTCGCCTGCACTTGGATTATTTACATCATTGGCTATTGGATTTAGGAGCTACTTGTGATTTAAATGAGACTGCAATCCTCCATTGTTTTGCTCAGCGGTGTTTGTTTTTAACTATTTATCTTTGAGCTTGTTGTTCCGTTGAGCATTCACTCCACTGGTCCTCTTTATTCATTATAAATGTATGAATTAGTTTACTTTAGTTACAGGGGAAGGAGGCAAAAAAAATAAAGCAGAAAGAGCCCTATGACTGACCAAAATGGTGACTCATTTTGTTACACAGCACAGTAAAAGAGAGCTTAATAAATGTATGTTTGTAACCTACACTGATTGTTGGGACAGAAACATTTTTCATTGTTAGAGACTGTGGTGGCCAACTGCAATCCCTTAGACACCGTTTTGCAGGAGCTTCAGTACGCTAGTGTAGGTAAATGTAGAGTTTGAACTGTTTAATTGTTGGGAGAGAAAAAGTTTTTGTTGTTAGAGACTGTGGTGGCCAGTTGCAATCCCATAGACACCATTTTGAAGGAGCTGCAGTACACTAGTGTAAGTAAATTTTGAGTTTGAACTGTTTAATTGTTGGGAGAGAAAAGCTTTTTGTTGTTAGAGACTGTGGTGGCCAATTTCAATTCCATAGACACCGTTTTGCAGGAGCTGCAGTACACTAGTGTAGGTAAATGTAGAGTTTGAACTGTTTAATTGTTGGGAGAGAAAAAGTTTTTGTTGATAGAGACTGTGGTGGAAAATTGCAATCCCATAGACACCATTTTGCAGGAGTTGCAGTACCCCAGTGTAGGTAAACGTAGAGTTTGAACTGTGAGTCAGTCCAGGTTAGCCAAGGAGGGAGAGACAGGGAATCCTAAGCACCTAAGTTTGAAAATGGTTTTATAACTTGTTGCATTACAACTGATGCAACTTGTTCCCTCCCAGTAACTGTCCCTGCAGTATGAGATTTCATGCAGCTCTGGCACCTGTATGTGTACATATATATATATATATATATATATATATATATATATATATATATATATATATAGATCTACTACTACATCCAAGCTCGCACTACAGTGGAGAAAAGGGCATGTTGGGCAAGTGTTTACTTACCCTGGGAAAAACTCACCATTCAAGTTTTCAAGGTTTCGCAATTTTCATCTTGCAAAAATAAGTTTCCATCCATAGATAGATAGATATATATATATATATATATATATATATATATATATATATATATATATATATAGGGGTCTACAGCTAATCTTCAAAAACTAATTTCTTCAAAGATTAGAAAGCAGACACCCAGTTTCATGGAAGTGCACTTAACCAAAAATGCACTTTCGCAAAAGTTGGTTAACCAACTCACGTCAGTTACACGGTACAGTGGGGATAAGAAAATATATCCTTTTCCCTACTGTAGTGTGATCTTGGAGTTCGAACATCTTTACACATCCCCTAACTAAGAAGAATTATAAATTTGAAGGATTTGCAAACTGTCGGA
>NC_056742.1:373890329-373915329 GCF_019279795.1 Protopterus annectens
GGAAACAGAAAATTTACTTCAGGACTGACCCCTGTACTACTAATGGACAGAGGCAGCTCCTGAATGCTTTATGGTATGCATGAGTCCCCAGTTATTCTCATTGGGGTAATATATAATTATTGACCATGGGATAGGTAAGACCAATCTATAACCAGTGGGATAGGCTATTTTGAACACAAAAAGGGAAATTGGCTTGAGTTAAAATGGCCTGCATGGTCAGCTTACCTATGAACCTGTAAATCTACAAAAAATCTTAAACTTAGAATTAAAAACAACTGTAATAAATAATCCAAAACTTCAGGTGTTAATTCTTCTTCTATAAAAGTAATGACTAGAAATTCAAGCAGACTTAGTCACTGGAAAAAAAATAGCTTTTATTTATGATAAGACCTTTTTTTGTACCAACTGGATTTCATCAGATCAAATTTTCAGTAACAGTTTTACATATGGAAAACTAAATATATGCATAATGAAAACAAAGAATCATAAATTATAAAGAACTACTAGAAAATCCCAGTCTGTCTCCAAAAAAAAAAAAAAAAAAAAAGCAGCAAAACTCCCTTCACTAAAGATTATCTGCACCAAGGTGACACTTTTACTAGGAATTTAATATAACTAGAGCAAACAAAGAACCCAAAATATACAAAAGACAAAGAAAACTGAGAGCCACTGTGAAGTAGAGCGAGTGTGTGTGCGTCTGTGTGTGTTTGTGTTTACTTTTGCACATGTGTGTGAGCGAGCTTGTGTGTGACAACAGGCAAATCAAACCAAGAAAACAACACATACCACAGTAACCTTAGAAGAGATGTGATATAAAGGAATAGCATAGGTGAAAACAATCAATTAAATGAAAAACTTCAACCATATGTGCATTAAAAACAAACAAAAAAGCAGTTTCAGTCATAGGACGTCATCAGATCACTATTAAATCTGAGCAGTGGGATTGTTTAAATTTGAATAACAATTAATATGTTGTACTGTTTTATAGTGCATCCAAAATTTTGAATTATATCTGTGTTAAACTGTATGTTATATTATGGCATGTTTTGAATTGTATTATATTGACATATTTATTATATAAAACCTCAATAAAAATATTAAAAAAGTACAGTAAGTGAACTTTTTTCCACAAGTGTGATTGGCTACACATCTCCATACCCTAAAGCACTTAGGCATTTCCCTAATTCAATCCAAACCTCTGCTCTCTCTCTCTTTCTTTTTTCTCTCTCTCTCTCTTTCATTTTCCCACATTATTTCCCTGAAAGGAGTTACTTTTTAGTCTTATTTAAGGCTCATAAGGATGTTGGGACACTAACATTTGACAGAATCATGTTTTCTTGAATTCATTCATTCAATCAAAGTAAACCATATCCTGCTAGTTTGCTTGTTTGAGTGGGCAAGCTGATCCAAAGACCCTTTTTTGCCAGGATCCACTTCAAAGCAAATAAGACTGTGCAAATGATTACACAAAAAACAGTCATTTTTATATATATTCAGTTGACTTGCCCTGCTGTCTTTGTTGGGGTATTATTATATCATTCAGCTTTTTTGTAAATAATAAAAAACTCTTTTCATTGCTATTATAGTAAACGGTGGTCATAACAGAGATTTTCAAGGATCATCATGGACAAATAGAGTCTCCAAAACCGAACGTCACCACGACTGAACATTGATTTTCATATTATGTATCACCAGTTGCATTAACAGATAACTTCCATGTTGTATGTAAAACAAAAAACACTGGTAGTACCAAAATAAAACCACCATGACTTTATTTAACTTTTGTTAACTTTTGTTTTTATTTACTATGTATTACTACTTTTTACTGTAGTATTCATTGATTCAAAGGGTCAAAGTACCATTTAAGGAGTTGGAATTATTACTGGTTTATTAGACGTTGTAGTAGTTTATATTTTCAAACATTTTTTGTTCAGGATGAGTGGCTATTAGAACAGTGTATTACTTTTTATTATCATTTAATGCACATTACTCTTTGCTAGAGGAAAGGTGGACTTCTAAGTACAAAATCAAAGTACAAAAACCAAGGCTTATTTACCTGTATACTGTAATACAGGCCTATTGATACCTGGTGTGGGTGCTAAGGGTCATTACCATCTAATAGTCTAAACACACTGCACCTAAAAGGATATAATTGTTTGCAATGGAACAACTTATGGTTCAATATTTAGAATTATCTAGACAAATCATTTCTTTATTACACACAAACAAAACTAATGAAAAGAACAACAGTTTAACCAATTCACGGGTTGAACTATTCACTTTGCACACACCACCAGGGACCTCCTCAGAAAGACAGCATAGCACCAATGCACCGAGGGTAGACAGCACGAATGCACCGAGGGTAGACAGCACCAATGCACTGAGGGTAGACAGTAGCAATGTACCAAGGGTGGGCAACAATAATGGGAACATCAGTAGAACGGGAGGTGGAGAACAAAATAACAGAACTGAAACAGCACTATTTGACATAGAGAATTTTTTAATACCCCCTGTTTTGGGAGACACAACATCTGGGTTACAGAACCATGATTTAGGGACACTTAATTCACAGATATCCAAGTTCGAAAAACTAGCTAAAAAAATATAAATCACTGCAGACGGACAATGTTTTTTTGGACCGTTCTATTGAACTGAATCAAGTCCCTAGAGGCCTCAGGGTTTTCAAAATTCCAATGGGAATTGAAGCTGACTTAGAAGCATATTACAAAATGTTAGAGCTATTCAACAGAACAGGTTTTGACTTAATGAGAATAATAATTAGGGACAATACTAGTAGGCTTAACAACTTAAAGAATGAATTAGTCACACTAAAACAAAGTATTATGAATGACTTATTGTTTGAAAGCAACAGAAATAGGTTTGAGAGGATCATGATCGACCTTGACAAGTTCGTAAAAACCAGTATGGAACGAAAACAAAAGAAGATTTTAAGAGATACAAATGAATACAAAGAGAAGAGGGCCTATCGAATACCAAATACAAGGGAGAATAACAGAGAAGTGGATACAAGGAGGGAGAGAATTCAGACTGAGGTCGGTGATGTTGAAGGGATACAAACTGATATAGAAGAGGGAACAGTTTTTTTAGAGAACCCACCCCCACTTAGGCATTCGGACCGATTAAGAAACCGGAGCCAGCCACAGGATTATTTGTATCAGAGAATGCCTCAACGACAGGGTTTCCAGTCAGTAAGCAACTGGAGGGGTGGGAGACAGAGGAGGAACAACTTCAACAGCAACAACTGGCACCACAGGCAAAACAATTACAACTGACGAAGGTTTTAGATTTTACTTCCATAATTAAGGACAGTTCATTGGATAACAATGATTTATTAATAGATACTTCCTTTGACTTTTCTGTTACTCCCTTGAACCAAAGTATTGGTACTAATAGCAATGATGGCCCTGTCATTTTTGGTGACAAATAATTTCATATCTACAACTATTTGGACTTGAAAATTTCCAATAGTCACATGAGTTTAATGAAAAAAGGTTTTTCGCTTGTACCGAATTTCAAACATGACATTAGTAAATTACTTACTAATTTGAAGTTATATACTAGGCAGTTAAATTTAAGATTGTTTTTTGAGAACAAACATACTATTGGTAGAGAGACACAAACATTCACACTTAAAAGAAGTAGTGTGTTTATACCACCTTGTAACCCTTTGATATCAGTATTTGAATGTTTATGTACTAGTCAGATCAAGAGACTGATTGACAAAAGGTTACCCACCAACAAGAGCTTAACATCTGCAGAAGAATTTTGCTTGAAGGAAATTTCATCCAACAAGGAACACAGGGTCATGAAACCTGACAAAGGGGGCAGTGTAATCATTATGAAGAACACCGACTACTCTTGGGACATGAATAGTATACTACATGACTCCAACACCTATGAATTGGTTTCTAAATTCGAAGTTCAGAGGCCATACACAAAAATTGACTGGCAACTTTATGAATTCCTTTGTGAAGGAATAATTAATTACGAAGAGTACAACTACATGCTAGTGGAACATCCAGTTATGCCCAGTCTATTCGGAATCCCCAAGATTCACAAAGATATTACCAACCCCCTTTTAGACCAATAGTGGCGGCTAGAGGATCGAAAACAGAACCATTAGCAGCTTTTATAGACATTACCCACAAGAAGACTCTTGATAATATACCACACATACTAAAAGATTCATGGCATCGTTTGGACTGTCTCAGGACCCTAGCTGACTCAAACTTAGGGGAATTTTGGTTTGTAACCGTTGATATAGTAAACTTGGTCTCAGTGATTCCTACATACCTCTCAACTGTCCCTGATTTTCAGGGACGTCCCTGATTTTGACTCAAATTTTAGCTCTGTCCCTCTTAATCCCTCCTAAAACTAGTGACTTTTGGAGGAAAGGTGGTGAATTACACTTAATGAATAATAACAATAATTAAGAGCTATAGACTTCTTTTACTTCAGAAAATGTGTATTAATTCATATGCTTTGATTCTGTCAATGTTTCAAGTTAATAGCACTAATATTTTAAAAGTGTCCCTGATTGTCCCTGATTTTTTCTTGACTTGTCCCTGATTTTGTTGAAATTTGTCCCTGATTGGTTGAGAGGTCAATTTCTTCATGATACTGGTCTAGACTGGTTTGCCAGTAGTTTAGCTAAATATAGTCACATACATCAGGTGAAGAGAAGCCTACTTGTTGATTTGATGCAGATTGTTCTAGAAAACAACTACATTGGCTTTGAAGGTGAATTTTACAAACAATCCACTGGAGTTGCTATGGGCGCCAAATGTGTGCCCATTTACGCCAACTTAGTATTAGCCAAATGGGAGGAGCAATATGTCTTGACATCTGAGTATAGATCCAAAATGATCATTTATTTAAGATTTTTGGATGACATACTGTTCCTTTGGAAAGGAACCCGAGATGAGTTGGATGATTTTATATGTTACCTCAACAACACCACAACTTTTTTGAAATTCACCAACAAGGCGGACAGAAACATCATTGACTATTTGGATTTACAGTTATATACCAAAAATGGGAAGGTAGAATCTAAACTATTTAGGAAGAAGACATATAGTAACACATGTTTACACTATGAGAGTTGCCATCCTTATTATGTGAAGAAGAACGTGGTGAAAGGCCAGATGATTAGGGTGTCATGCATAGTTAGTGAAGACAGTAGATTCCTGGAAGAACTGGAGGTATTAGATGGTCTGTTTGTTGAACGGGGTTATCCTATGGATTTACTAATTTCAGTTAAACAGGACATTATTGGAAGAAGGGATACAGATTTCAGGCCCATTTTGTCAGACAGTCAAAGGGACACAGAGAATAGCAACATTCACAGAAATAAAGTCAAGGATATTCAAACAGGCATGGTTCTACAACACAACACCACAGCCATTAAGATTAAAGACATTATTCAATCAACATGGCAAAATGTACTTCCCACAGAAAACACCCCATATTTATCAACAGTACGGGTTTGAATATTAAAGAACATTTGGAAAGAATACCCATACCTAGTAGTCAAAGGCCAGCTAGGATGGCAAATGTGGCAATTGCAAAGCATGTGAATACATCAATGATGGCCCATATGTTCAAGTGGGCAATTACAAGAGGTCTTTGAAGAGCCCTGGTTATTGCAGTTGCAGCACTAACATGGTTATATATGCGGCAACTTGTCTATAGTGCCCAGCTTTCTATATTGGTATGACCACAAGAAAGTTGAGACAAAGGATCATGGAACACAATAGGGACATTAAGAACAGGAAATCAACTAATTCTTTATTCAGTCATAGTAAAGACTGTATCAACTACAACAAATGTCTATTTTTTGTTATAGACAGATTAGACACCAAAGATTTCGGTGGTGATTATAAAACCATTCTAGAAGTCAAGGAATGCTTGTGGCAAATATGACTAGACACAAGCAGTGCACCTGGCATTAATGACACCTTATCCTTAGCATGTATACTAAAACATAAGGCAACATGCATTTAACATTTTGAAACTAGAAACAACAGAGAATTTCTGACTTTTGGGTACATGTATATTTTCTATACATATTTTATATATTATATATATATTTTATATATAATTTTTATATTGTCACATTTTTTATATCTCTAAATGTATTTTTAGACTTCAAGTGTTGAAACAATTCACATGTAAAGTAGATACACTACTGATAATTGTGTACTTGGTGTTTTTAAAAAAACTTGCAAAATTAAGTACATCAAAAAGCTAAGGGTTCAGAACTAAAAGATCTACTTCTTACTATTACTCTTGGATGAAAGTACTGGAAATACTTGAAAATATCGAAGAAGATATATCATCTTATGTTTCTAACTTTATATAATATAGAATTTCAATGTTATTTGCATAGACACCAATGTAAATAGTTATATAATGGTTTGAAGTTAGTAATGTTTTAGAATTGTAAATATGTTATTTATCTTTATTTCATGTAATGTTTAAGACATCTTATTTGAAATAATAAAAAAAAATATTTAGTGAAAAAAAAAAAAGCTAAGGGTTAAAATACAAATAGAAGCATTGTACTCAACTAGCATTTGATGTTAGTGTTAATTGAAATGTATATTTAAAGGTTGTGATGAGTTGTGACAAACTGACTCTGAAGATGCCCTACACGGGTGAAAGCGCTTAGTCAGTCATTGTTCAAAGTTAAATAAAGTCATGGTGGTTTTACTTTGGTACTACCAGTGGTTTTTGTTTTACTAGTCATTTATTTTACTTGTTGGACATTTATCCATATTGTATGTACCCACTTTCTAGACTTTCTATAGTCCCTTTAACATGTCTTCCATCTTATCACATTACTTGTTCACTGTTGGCTCTTTTTCTGGAATTAGTGGTAAGCTCAGTGCCATTTTGTTTGTTAATACCCGCCCTGACATTGTATTCTCTTCAAATGCCTTCTTAGTTCACATTTACATGTCATGATAAACAACCTGAAGTTTTAATGTATACTTTATTTTTATATCATATGATTTTATTAATTCTTTTGTTTTTAAATTTTTACAGCAAAACATAATAAATGAGCAAGAAGACTTACTGATGAGAAACATTTGAAATGCTTGTGACTAAGAATAAAAAAATTTAGATTGATATGTACATAGTTAATCTAGAATGATGTGAAACAGCAGTGATTTACCATTTATTGAAACAGATAAAACAATATAATGTTAAACAGATGATTACATATTTGGGAAATAATAATACCTCAAGTGCAGTCTTCTATATTTATTGTAGGATTTTCCATCCATAATTATCACCATTCAATAGGAAAATTACCTCCATAAAAAGAACTGTTTTCATGATTCACCCAAGTCTCTTGTCTGACAGGGCAGGAAAAGGATCATTAAGAACAGGCCGTAGTTCACAATAAAAAACTGTAAAGAGTAGTGTTAAGGTCGCAAGGAGTTATGGTATATTATCCGTATTATAATGGTCTCCTTGAACAATTCATGCTTCGAGGTTCTATGAGCTAGGGAAGAAGAAAGGTACCATAGGTTAAGAAGAAGTGACTACCAAGCACTTTGACGCAGCTATCCCACTGCTGAACACTCTTTGTCCATCACACCTTCTCTTAAACAGGTGTAGTTCAGCCTTGTAGCTTCCCTGTAAAATATGTCAATATTCAATCATCTTTGAGGAAGATTTATCTTTCCAGTGATATGTGGTGGTTTTCTTGGCTGCTAAATGTAGAACGTAGGAGTATGGTGGGGCATCTTGAGGCTGGTATGAATGCTAAAACTGCCAGATATTTCCTTTGTTGATTAGGTAGGGGGTACATCATATGTACTTTTAGCCAAAAGGCCTACCAGAAGGGTTGTATCTTATAACATTCACAGATTATAAGTTGCTCAAGTTTCCTCATGAAAACACTACCAACAGCATGGAAAGGTTATTTAACCCACCCCCACTTACATACTAGTTCTGGAGTGAGGAAAAGATGGTGGAAGCATTTCCAGGCAAATAATCTCCATCTGGTGATATGGGTAAGCATCCACAGGGTTTTTAGTATCTTAGCAAGGTCCTTGTCATCTGTGCTCAAACCCTCAATGCCATGGTGTTGTCTCCTGAAATCTTCAAGTGGTTTAATGTAGATTGGAAGTGAAACCAGGTAAAGCATTGAAATGTCCTTATTAAGACTTATGACATCACCCCTCCTGTCATCAGGTTAAAGAAAGAAGAATTCACTAACTCAAAAATAAGATGCTAAGAACAGAGTTGATGACTAAAAATATAAGTTAATTAAGCAATAACCGATGACGTGGTGTGGTATATTGAAGATTTACCCATGGTTGGCGTGGTTTAATCACGAGAGTGAAGCCTGAGTTCGCTGTCTTCTTCAGAACATGATAGCATCTAGGTTTAGATTTAGTGTTTTAGCCTATGGTTTCATTTCTTCAGGACCTGGGGAAACACTTCTGAGTCTGTTGCTGAATGAGTTTTCTGGACACTGCATTCACTCAGTCCATATTTTCTGTAAGAGAGATGGTGGTTTTATCCTACAGGTACTTATTAGCCTTTTCCAGCTGATGGAAAACAGAAGTGCCATCTGAAAATGTATTCTGAAATGAGCTGGGTATAAAAGAGATGTTTTCAGACAAGCTGCTTTTAATGATTTTATAAGGGGAGCACTAATGACATTTGTAGAGTACCTGCTGGGAGAAATCATTTGTCAAAGTGCATCTTTTTTATTTTTTTATGTTAACAATTGTTTACTGGGAAAGTCCAACTGGAACAGAGCGCCTATTTTGCAACAAAATAACGGATGTTTCCTTTTCCCCCAGGCAGATTGCAGAACTTTTTCTTTTTGCTGGTAACATAACAATTTGACTATCATTGCTCTCAGCAGTGCATCTGGCTTAGTGATAGGAACAAGGGATTGATGAGCCCTCTGAAGATAGAGTTTCATGGAAGGTTCAAGTCTCACAGTGGCCAGGATCCATGCTTGAAGAAAGTGTAGCATGTCGTTCTGCTCTACACCCTCTTGCCGACTTAAACTACATATATTGCAATTAAGGTTCTCCTGGTCATCAATGCAATCGTGCAATTTTTGTGTAATGTCCAGGAGGAATGTTATTTGGTCCTCTACTTCTTCTAATTTAAGTTGTAAATCTCAGGTCATCTGCTTTAGTAGTGTAGTTTGGTTATAAATGTCTGTTACCACCCCTTGATCTCCTGAACTTGTGCTTGGAGATTGAACTGAAAGGATTCCATGGAGATGGTTAACTTAACAATGGATATTACTGACCGCTGTATTTCCATTGGAAATGTAGGCACTGCATTTGGAGACAGTTATTAAGGCCCACAGCCACAGCTGCATTGACACTGGAAACCTCTTGGCCTGCCATAGTTAATGTAGATGTCTCAATGTGAGATGATTGCCAAAATTTCTCTAGATTTACTTTCTGTTTCACAGGCACTTTTTTCGGCAGCATATATCTGACATTGTGTACAGAATAAGCACTAGCAAAGTATGGCTGACCACTAAGAGTAATTAAAATAAGGAGGGTACATGATTATTTAGTTACTGGCCCTGCAGCTAGAGGGAAAAGCACTCACATTGGGAAACACTGAAAACGGAAGCCCCGTCATATGGCATTTTTCATATACTAGCATTATAGCTTGTTTTCAACCGACAAAAGAAAAAAAAACTAAATGCATGCTGTTAATACGAAACTAAACATAAACAATGCAATAACTACCTATCTTAACAATTTAAATGCAAATCAAACCCCTTTAAAGACCCACCTACAACCACTAGCTGACCATTACAAAAATAACACTACTTAATTACATCACACATTTGTGCATATGCACAGCTGTACATTCAACCTTATTTACACCCCTAAAAACTTTAGATAACATGAGTATTTGACCATAAATGACACATATCTATATATAACACATGGCAAAAAGATGCTTTTGCTAAATTACTTCAATACACAAAGGCAATGCCACAGCATCGATGTTTTGTGGAATGTTTTTTTTTTTGTTAATGTCATAGTGTAATAGCAATAGTCACCAGTAAACCTAATGATCATATTGGTTAACTCTTGAGTAAACTGCAATATTGTTGGGTAAAACAACATAAAATACAAAATTAGTTCAAAGCATTCATACATAATGCACACTTTGCAGACAGATACCTTATTGCACAATATGCTGCCTTTTTCAGGGTTATAATACTTATAGATATTTAAATAGAATTAAAAAAAACACATTGGCACAAATCCCATAATGAAAAACATCACATGTATTACATGCTGCTGCTATAAATGAATTAAGTGGTTTCATTTGAAGCAGAACTACATTATTTGAAGGGGACCCTCAATGCAATCTACAAAGCTCAAGACAGCAGCTGTATATGGATATCTTACAACCAGTAACACCTAATAAACAAAACTGGACTTTAACACCAAAACCGTCCATTTCCTGCTATTTAGCTAATGGCTCTTGGTGATTTCAGGGATAAGGCTTTTTAAAAGTAAAAATCACATCCAGAGGAAAAAGAAAAACAGTCTCAAAACAGGAGCTTTTAGGAAGTTTGCCACAAAGAGTTGCTGTTGTTGTTTGTCTTTCGGCTTTTCCCGGTTAGGGGTCGCCACAGTGGACCTCTGGTCTGCTAATGATTGGCAGTAGATTTTCACGAACGCCGAGGTGCCAGCTCGATGTTCAACCTTCAACTAAGGCACGCCCATTTACGCATGTCTTTCGAACGCCCACCCAACCGCGGGGAGGACATGCAGACTCCACACGGAGTACTGCTCACAAAATCAAATTATAAAGAACAGTACTACATATATTCCATAATACAAAGCATCATGGGTAAAGTATGCCCATGAAATTAGTTTTTTGCTTTACTTTAACTACAGATTCATGGTGCCAAAAGGTCTGATTGCAATTTGTAAAGTTCAAGGCAGCAAGCACATACTGCATTTTATGTTTTTATTTTTATGTTTGATTGCTATATTACTTCATTTAATATGACTTCCTTATTTATTATGACTTACATTTTGTTAGAAAGTCTGACCTTAAAAATGAAATAAATGAGTTTTCCAAATAAGACTTGGAAAATATCACACCACGTTATTGACAAATGCAATGAATTTAGTTATTTACAAAACAGATTGATTTTAACTTTAAAAGCATGATTAAGTAGGTACAGCTATGTTTAAAAGCATACAGGCACAGCAAAGATACAGAGGTGAGTGAGGTTAAGATCTTTCATTTGTAAAAGCCTACTGGCTGAGATGGAAGAATGCTTTAAATACAGTTTGTGTGAACTGTATTGTAGGCATGACATATTACATATTTTGAAAAAATATAAGGCTAAGCTGAGCTGCTGAAAAAGGTTTAAGTCCCTGGTTCTTGTATTTGTGGGACTGGTTCATTTTTGAAGGTTCAGCATATCCTGGACTACTAGGTCCATGACTGCTTGGAAGAGAAGAGAAACTTTTTAAGACACAGTAAAGAAGGACAGTGCTTCTAATATTTTCTGGTCGCTTAGGGTTTTGAAGTCTATGATCCTCTTTGTTAGTAACCTCTGAGGTCTTTCTCTTTGTTTAGTATTTTCAGTGAGAAACATTTCAAAGGGTTCAATGTATTCTATAACTGGTCTGATCAGTACTGAATATAAGGGGGCTATAACCTCTTCACATCTGAATAATATTCCCTTGATGATCAGCTGAAACAAGAAGGAGGATTTCCTGACAACTGCTGCTCCTTGGTGGTCATAGCTGAGGGAATTATCAACCCAGATTGCCAGGTCTCTAGCTAGATTTTCATTTTGAAGTGGGGCATTGTCAACACTATATACTGAGGGGGGGAACACTATACACTGAGGGGGGGTGCCAAATGTGGCAATGCTGTATTTTTTAGCATGTTTAATTAAGCCCATTTTCAATACAAAAGCATTTATAAGTGTAAGTTCTTGATGTAGGGTTTCTGTGCCAGAGGGGGTAGTGGACAATAGTTGCCAGTTTCCAGTTGCCTGCACACTTGGTCAGCCACAGGTCTTGATTTTTAGTCTCTAGATCAGTGAAGTAAATATGAAGCAAAAGTGACCCGAGCCCTGTGGGATGCCACAGGTCACCTCCATGTTCTCTGATGCTGCCTTTCCGACCTGCACCATGTGGGTCTTATCTATTTGTAATGCATTTAGTTTATCAATTGGGCTAACATGGGGGACTGTGTCAAATGCCTTGGCCAGAGAAAAATAAGCTGTGTGTACAGTGTACCCACTGTCAACAGTTTATGTTCCCTTCTCAAAGAAGATAACCAGTTTCATTAGACAGGATCTACCTTTTACATAACCAAACTGTTTGGGATCTAGCATGATGAGATTTGTAATGCTGATGTCAGTCAAGTCTGTTATAATCTGCTCCCATAGCCGTACAAATAAAACTCATCAGGCTGATGGGCCTAAAGTTTCTATGGTCAAAGTAGGCCCACCTTTATGGAGTGAAATCAACAATAATATACTTCATACGTATAGGACTAAGCCTTCAGGTGGCCTGAGGTTAAATAGCTTCTGTAAAGGTTTCACCAGGCTGTGTTTAGTACTATTTATCAAACAGCAGGGTATGTTATCTGGTCCCATGGCAGAGGTGCTCTTAGTCTTGGATAGAAGTTCTAGTACATGGTCTTTGATGATGTTGATGAGTTTGAGAGGTATGGGGACTGTAGGGCTTTAGAAACCCATCTCAGGAGTGAGATTTGCATTACATTTATCTGCTAGGCTATTTGCAATGTCCACCGGATCTAAGCAGATTTTGTCATTTAGTATGAGTTATGTACAATGAGTGATGTTTCTTAGTTTTTCAGCATAAAGAAGAATTTACAGTCGTCCTTGGCTTCAGATGCTAACTTGAGTTCACGGGCTATCTTACTACATCGAATAGTCTTTTTTTAAATTATTAGTCAAATTGTTTATATTTTCCTTGACTTGGTTGTCTTTAGATCTGCTGGATAACAAATGTGCATTTTTCCTTTTATTGTAGACTTTGTTAAAGTCAGTGAACGATTAGAATGGCTTGCTTTTAAGTTTTCTATTTTATTTGGACCTGCATGGCACTGAAAATTCTATACATTTATTGATGTGGATACAAAACTTCTTTGTGAATCTATCTGCTAAGGCAATGTCTGGATTGATGTTGTGAATTTCAAGACTTCATCATAGAATCTGAGGAGATTTGTACATTTGATGTATTTCAATTCTGGTATATTGGTTTCAAAGGGTTTCAATAGCCTGACAGAAAAGGTTACTATTGTACAGTCTGACTAAATGGAGAGGGATTTAGTAGGGTAACTGTGCAAAATGGTGCATATTTGTAAGTACCAAATTAAGACATTTTGTCCTCTAGTTGGCTGGAAGTAATCTTGTCACCTGAATTTTTATTTATTAGGTCTAAAATCTTATATGCATATCCTACATGTGGTGAAAGTACTCCAGTCAAATGACGCATAGATAAAGTCTCCCAGAGTGATGGCGCTCTTACTTATGAGGAGTTCATTAATGACCTTTAGTAACCTATTTATTATTTCTTTATTATTATTATTATTATTACTGTTATTATCATTTGCATCTATTTTCTGTCTGGAAAGATCCAGCTGGGTCATGTAAGACCCCTGCTCAGTGGAGGCCAGGGGATAACAGCTCCATAAACATATTTAGTGAAAAAAAAAAGCTTACAAATAGATTGTATTAGACACTTTGTGAATAGACTGACATGGACTTCCAAAATCATGGAAGATGTCCAGTAGCAGACAATAAACTTATAGCTGATTTTGTTTAGTGTGATTTGGAGTTCAGTAAATTCAGTTAGTGAGCCTCTGGGAATGTTTCTTGCGGTGATCTGGTCTCGGCCATCACATTTGCCATTGAGTTTGAAGGAATGGTTGTCACTAACCCCAGGTATGGAGGGAGTGCTTTTTGGGCATTTAAATCAAGCTTCAGTGTTTACACATATATGGATGCCTTCCAAATGCAGGAGTGCCTCATAGTAAGGCAACTTGTTGTTTAGACATCTGGCATTGACCAAAGCTATCTTAATTTGATCCTGTTTTGTTATGATTACATTTGCTATGCTTAAATGTTCATAAACTGAACTTTGCATAAAAAAGACACTTAGAGGACAGCAAAGGCTTTATCCAGAATGTAGAAGTCTTTGAATGAGAGGTGCAGACTATTCTTTGCAAAGCAAGTTGGACTGTCACCTATTTCATTACATGGTGAAACTTACTGGCTCCCCCTAGAATGACATCAATTATTTAGCCAATTGCTGAAGCCGCTTATCTTTTCTTTGTTCCAAGACATCATTCATGGAGAAAGGAGTCTGCGTAGTATTATGGTTTTGCCTGTATTTGAGACATGCATAGAGAGCCTAGACATCTCACGATGCATCTCCTTCAGGATTTTTCAACTCCAGTTGTTTCACTGCAAATGCACAACTACCATATCATAGTCATATTTATCTGATCTAAGGGTCCTAAGTGCCCTTCAAATGTCTGAGATCCTGGCACATGAAAAAAAGCTCACTGTCACCCTGACTTTCTTCAGCCTAGTGTGTGGGGAATATGTGTGTCTGACTATGGAGTCACCAGTCACTACATCGTTTTTGTTTGTGAAGTGGTCTGGTACACTGGAATTGAAGGCCTTTGTCTCATTATCCCTGACTGCTAAAGGGGATATTTTATGTGCTGTAACATTTGATTTTCATTTTTGATGAGAATTAATCTTTATTGTTCTAAGAGGCTTAAGAAAGGCTTTCTCTACAGCGTCTACAAATGACATTACATTATGTGTCAGGGTGGGGTGCACAGCATGTGATGTGTTAGCAAAATGCTCACAGTCTGTTTTTATTTATTTATTTATTTTCCTATTTTGTGCCAATGAGTCATTCATATCTCTTAAGTAAATACTCCTCTCACAAACAGAGTTATTTGTGTTTAATAAGAAGTAGTTCATTAGGCAGTTGCTACACTGTTTTTGGATACCTAATGCTATAATGCTGGCAACAAAGGAGAAACAAGTAGGCTGACCATCTGTAAAGTCTGATGTGAAGTAAAAATTGATTAATTTGCAGAGAGTTGCAGAGTTTAATAAAATTTACAGTCTTTTGGGATGGATGGATTGGTTAAGGGGTTGATGGTACAGTTATGTATGTATGATTATTTAAGTAAATACATAACTTGGCTGTGTGTCTATATGTGTATATGAATATATATATATATATATATATATATATATATATATATATATATATATATATATATATATATATATATAAATATATATATATAGATATATATATATATATATATATTTATGTGTATATATATATATATATATATATATATATATATATATGGATTCACTTCAGAAGATCGAATTTCCAATATCTCGAACTACAAATAACCGAAACCAAAAGCTCGAGTTTCGGAAACTCGAACTTCTGAAGGGAAACCATTAAAAAAAAAAAACACAAACTTCGCTTTTGCAGGGGGGCTTCGCCCCCCTGCACCCTCCCCTACTTAAATATACCAACTCCAAGATTGCGCTACAGTGGGGACATGGGAAATCTCCCGTCTTGCGCTGTATGCGGAAGCGCAAAACGGGAGATTTCTCACTTCCTGCCAACACCACAAAACAAATACAACATTACGTACACACAAGGCGTACAACAATACTTGCCTCTGTGTGCACGTAATGTATTAAGGTAAGTAAAGTGTTATTTCTAAACACTACACACATTCGATTTATTAAAATCTCGATCATATGGTCATACCGCCTTTTTCGACTAGTTTAGACCAGTATACAGGCATTGCTGTATTCTGGGCTGTGGTGTAGTTCCTGTGTTGTCTATTACCTTACTTGGATAAAAGGAAGTTTCTTTGCTCACCAGTGGGAGTGGGGAGCCTTGAGCAGCCTACCTATCCTTGGGGGAAGTGACCTCAGCACAAGAAGCTGTTAGTAATTGGTTGTTTGGGACCATTCCTAGCTCTTTTGTAGTTCACTGCTTAAAATCCGCCTTTGCACGGCTTTGCGCGGTCGTGCACATAGCGCAGCGCCGGTTAAACAAGGTTAAACTTGGTTAAACTTTTTCTGGCTCCGCCAAGTCTGCTCTTCAATGTTTCCCTTAGAACTGTTCTACTTGCAATCTAAACAGCCTATACTCTATCTGAAAAGCTCAGCACTTGCTCCTAAAGCATTTTGTATACAGGTAAAGCACTCTTAAACAAATGAAAAGTACTTCATTCACCTAAATTCTGTTGAGTACCCATTTCCCTATAGGTCCTTTCTGACTCAGTTACACAGCAATCTTTTTCACTATTTCTAGCATGTCGAAGGGTCAGTTGCTAGCGTCCTCTCCTGTTCAGCTGGTGAATCTGGGAATCTTGAGGCAATGTTACAATTGCCTCATGTACACAGACAACCCTCTCCTCCTCCCAACAAATACAAATATATGCGAGAGATGCAACTATATAGCCAAACT
Organism: Protopterus annectens; assembly: GCF_019279795.1. Classification (NCBI taxonomy): domain Eukaryota; kingdom Metazoa; phylum Chordata; order Ceratodontiformes; family Protopteridae; genus Protopterus; species Protopterus annectens. Next base: position 373,906,883 of record NC_056742.1, read on the forward strand.
GGAGGCTGAGCTCTCTCAATTCAGTACTGGCAAGACCAGTCAGGAGAAGAAGGCAACCACGCACACCACAAACCCAGTCTCACATAGAACTATCACAACTGAAAACCAAACACATAAACACACAAAAACATACTCGGCGGCGCTGATTAAAAATCTACCAAAACAACAGAGGCCTCCAAAGCAGACACCCAAGCAACCACCACCTCAAGACATAGCAAATGCAACACATAGTTCACAAAGTCAGTGTGCTAAACAGTCACAGCCCTTAAGGCCAAACAACATGCCAGACACACTTGTAATAGGTGACTCCATAGTCAGGCACACTGACGTCCCGCTCACCAGACTGAACAAGGAGAGGGTCACAGTAAGCTGCCTGTCGGGAGCTAGAATCCGCCACATAACACAAGCACTCAGGTCACTCCACAGCAAGTACAAATATGACTCAGTCATTGTACATGCAGGTGTAAACGACCTGAAACGTACCTCCCTGGACTACATGAAAAGAGACATTGAGGAGCTCTCTGATTATGTAGCCCAGGCCGGTATGACCCTGACCCTGAGCAGCATCTTACCCTCACCAAGAATGATGCCACAGTACAAAGACAAAATGATCAGTTTTAACAATTGGCTTAATTACTGGTGTCATTCTAAGGGGATCCAGTGTCTGTCTGCTTGGGATGACATGCTTGACAAGCCACGCTGCTTCGCAAGGGATGGTTTGCACCTGTCACCCCTGGGCTTCCGGATATTGGCCAAGGCTCTTGCCACCCCATAGTGCCTTTTTTAGGCAAGGCTCAAATGACAAACCTACCTCCCTAGAAAACACAAGTGGAAAAAAACTAAGGGTAATGCTGCTCAATGCCAGAAGTCTAAACCTCAAGATGCACGCCCTCGAAGCCCTTCTCAGTATGGAGAACATCGATGTCTGTGCAGTGACTGAAACCTGGTTCAAGGCTCCTGAGAGCACCCCAGCACTATCAGGTTTTACCTCATATCATGCTTTCCGGCCCCAAAACTTGGACAGAGCCACAAAAGGAGGGGGAGCATCCATTTTCATCAAAGATACCCACACCTCCAGGTTAGTGGCAACGCATGAAGCATCGGAGACTATCCAGGTGCAACTAACCATAGGCAAAACTGCCTTGCAGTTTGTAGCATGCTATAGACCACCCTCTCAAACTCAGGAACCCCACACAGCCTTCCTGAAGACACTGGAGAGTATGAATGTCTCTCCAAATACCATCATTTTGGGAGACTTCAACTACCCAAACATAGACTGGGAACATTACTCAAGCCCCAACACTCTAGCCCAAAGGTTCTTAGAATTCATAAACTCAAATGCAATGGAACAACTAGTCACCATTCCCACAAGAGGAGACAATATACTAGACCTGATCATCACAAACATGGGGACAAAATGCTCCACACCGGAAGTACATCCCTCTTTGGTAAGATCAGACCATAAATTAATCTCACTGGAAATCCACATCCCGCCCCACCCCTGCACAAAAGACCACAGTGAAGAACTTCTCAAAAGCAAACTTCACACTTCTTAAGACTGAAGTGGTATCTTTCAAGGCCCCTGGGCCAGTGGAAACCACAACCCACACTGCTGAATCCCTTGCAAATGCCTTCTATGGGCACCTTCAAGAATGCATGGATCATGCAATCCCAAATAAAACCAAGACCCATTCCCCCAAAGGCAGGCGACCGGTCTGGTGGACCCCAGCCATAAACAAACTTTACAACAGAAGGAGGAAGCTACTACATGACAGAGCAAAATCCCTAAAAGGAAAGGCATCTCTGATCAGTACTAGCAAAAACTACGATCACTCATAAAATCATCCAAGGCCAACTTTGAGAGAAAAATCGCAAATGACACAAAAGACAATCACAAGGCCTTCTTTAGCTATGTTAGAAACCTGGGTGGAAACTCCCAGATATGCTCAGAGTTAGTCCAAAATGACACAAAATACACTGAACCCACTGACATTGCCAACATTCTGGCAGACAGGTTCAGTGCAAATTTCTCCTCCCAAAAGGAGAAATAACTATCCCAGCAGAGTGTAGCCTCCCTAACATCTCAGATGTCCAGGTGAGAGCCGCCCTCTCTAAAGCTAAAAACACAGCATCAATGGGACCGGATGGTGTCCCGAACTCCAAGAGGAACTAAACCCACAAATAAGGCTGCTGTTTAATCTTAGCCTTACCACAGGATTCGTACCCAAAGAGTGGCATACGGCAACAGTGGTCCCACTTCACAAAGGCGGTGCTTCTACGGACCCTGGAAATTACCATAAGCCTGACGAGCCTGGTCTGCAAAGCTATGGAGAGGATCATTATGGAACTCATAAACAAAGACATTGGGGACCTACAGACATTGGATCCTACCCAATTTGGCTTTGTCAAGGGCAGATCCTGCCTTCTGAACTTGGTCGACTTTTTTGAAACAGTCACTAAGGCCATTGATGAGGGTAAGGCAGTTCACACAGCCTACCTTGACCTTGCAAAAGCCTTTGACACAATACCCCACTCGGGCATCATAGACAAACTCACCAGCTTAAATGTAAACCCATATGTCACAAGATGGGTTGCAAACTGGCTCAAGGACAGAACCCACAGGGTCAGAGTTGCTGGAGCTATGTCAGACTCTAAGCCAGTCACAAGCGGTGTCCCACAGGGCTCAGTCCTGGGACCCCTCTTGTTCGGCATTTATTTTTCCGAGGTACAGGCAAACATAGGAGGATTGTGGCTGACAAAGTTTGCAGATGACTGCAAACTGGGCGCCATAATTGATACTCCAGCGGACACAAACATCCTTCAGAGAGGCCTCATAGAAATGGATAATTGGTGCCAGAGCCATGGCCTTAAGCTAAATGCCAAAAAATGTATAGTCATACCCTTTGGGAAAAACAAGGTACCGACAAATTACCACATAGGCGGTAATCCATTAATCGGAAGAGGTAATCAGGGACCTAGGGACCCAGGTTGACAGTAACCTCTCATTTGACACTCACATTGCCAAAGTGGTTAGGAAGACCTTCTATATTGCCCACCTTATCATGAAGGGTTTCACATCTAGATCAAGAGAGGTCATTGTGCCCCTGTACTCTTCTCTTATCAGGCCAATGATTGAGTACAATGCCCCATTTGGGATGTATCTCACCCGACACCTGCAGCAGTTGGAAAGACCCCAAAAGTTCCTCACCAAGAGGATAAAGGGTCTTAAACATATGTCATATGCTGCCCGACTGAAGAAACTCCAGCTCTATTCAGTCGCATACCACCTACTCAGAGGTGATCTGTGCCTGACGTACAAGGCCATGTCCAATCCTGAATTAATGGACATGCTCCACCTCAGAAAATCCAAATCCATCAGAGCCACAAGAACAAGTGACTTAAACCTCAACACAGAAATAAATAGAACGTGCTGGAGGGACAGATTCATAACCCAGAGGCTCCCTACACTCTGGAACAGAATCCCAGTCCATGTTAGGCAGAGCCCCTCACTGACTCTATTCAAGAGAAATCTCGATGAGTGGATGGGAGATCGTAGGTTTACCCCGGGGGTCATCTCTTTGTCACTACTAGACAGAGGCATAGTAAACTAAACCCTAAAAGGGCGTAGTATTCTCATCCTAAGGGGTGGTGTAAGCCACATACACTCTGGCTAGGCTTATAAATGCCCTAGGGCAGATAGCCTAGTACGAACCTATGAACCTATGAACCTATGAATAATTCGATTATGTGACGTGTTCCCATATATATATATATATATATATATATATATATATATATATATATGTGTGTGTGTGTGTACATACACACACACACACACACACACACACATATATATATATATATATATATAAATCTGTCTATGATAGCACAGCTTGTGAATGCGGTTGTAAGCTAAATTGTGAATACAGTGTCACAGGGGGCTAATTTTAAGGTGATGGTTGTGCTGCACTGTTCTTAATGCAGATACATGTAGCTTGCTGTACCTGTAACTAGAAGGAGTCTAATTTTGGGTGAGTTGGGTTATACTAGGTACGGTTACCAGTGAAAATGCCACATTTATGGAGTCCATGTGACACTAAGCTCAGATCCTTGCAATATGAATTAAAACATGGAAAATGAAAGACCCAGTGAAAAATAGATAAAACTCTAACTAATAGTGCTTCTCTTCCCAGAACTGTACCACTCATCCCACTGCCAATAGAACTAACCAGTACAAGCTCTAGATGACACCTGGCAAAAACAGGTTGTTTGCTGCGAGTTTGAAAAGTGATTAAAAACAGAAAATAAATGCAGCAATATGGTGCATCCTGTGTAACTGGTATTAACTGCTTTGCTGACTTTTTCAAACAAATTAATGAGGTTAAAGAGAAAGGACCTTTCTTTGACAAAGCTGAAATGGTGAGGATCCAGGGTGAACATATTTTCACTGTCTAGGTTAATGAGGTCTGATATAATACAAACTATAGCTTTACATATGAGGCTAGTGAGGCTTATGGTCTACAGTTAATAGGATCTGTGGTTGGGCCACTCTTGTGCAATGGTATTACAATGGTTGTTTTCCACATTTCAGAAATGTAACCTTAGGCAGGTTAAGGAGGTGTTCATATAGAACATATATGGTACTGATAATTAGACAATGCTGTCCCGTGATTGAGGTGTTTTTAGGTTTTGACAGGGCAAGTAGCACTTGTTCAATACTAATTAAAGGGAGTGGCTGTAACTGTGGAGTCTGTGGAATAGCAATAAGTGTATGTAAATAAAGTTTGTACTAAATTTGTCAGCTAGGATGTCAACTCTTTCCCTTGGATCAGAGTCGGCAGTGTTATTGTGAACTAGTTCTAACCATTGTCAGGTGTCAGTTCTTAACTTACTGACGTAGCCATAGAAAATTATGGTAAGGATCTTGCTAAGAACAGCATGCATCTCTCATTTCAAGGCTTTTGCATACTGGCTGAAGCCTTTGCTACCTTCAAAGGTGTGTTTTAGTTAGAGTCCAACTGAAATGGGATCACATTAAGGTGGCTGTCCCCTGTGCCATTAGTCGAGAATAAACTGCCTGTTTTTGAGTTACTCCTTCATTTGGAGAACATCAGTGCCTGTGTAGCTACTGAAACTTGGTTTAAATGTACAGAGTGTACTCCCTGTATACCATTGTTTTGTGCTTTTCATTCTTTCAGACCCAATGGCAGGTGTGGGTGGAGTCTCCATACCTGTCAAGGAACATATTACCTCCAGGCAGATCCCCAGTGACTCACAAAGTGAACTCAGTAAACTACAGATGTCTCTAGATAGGATTAATTATCAACTAATGGCTTTTTTTTATCACAGTGGTGGTGCAGTAGCATTGTCGCCTCACAGTAAGACGTTGTCCTGTTCGATTTTCAGCTAAAGCATCTTCTGTGTAGAGACATTCGTAAATGGGCGTACCTTCGTTAAAGGTTGTGCGTCAGAGCTGGCAACTCAGCATGTAAAAATCTACTGCCAGTCATTAGCGGACCGGAGTTCTGCTGTGGTGACCCCTAACCGGGAAAAGCCAAAAGACAAAACAACAACAACATCAACTAATGGCATTTTACAAAGGATCTTCTTTGCTCCTGGTGATCCTGTAAGATTCTTCAGTGTTCTAAATGATCTCACTCTTATCAAATACTCTCTTATTTTGGGTAACTTTAACTCCCACCAATACACTGGGATACCTGTAACTCCAATGCCAAACAATGTTCAAAAATTCCTAGATTTAATAAAGAAAATTTATTTTGAGCAGTTGGGAAATAAACCTAGAGGATACAGCATTCTTGACCTGATTCTTACTAATATGGCTGCCTCTTGCACTACTCCTTTGGTAAGTCTGACCATAAACTTGTGACCTTCTAATTTAAATTCCAAAAAGCTCCTTTAGCAAACTCCACTAAATTTAAGCACTGCAAACAAGCTGACCTCAACTACTCCATGACAAAATATCAAAATTCACTTATTGTAGCAAGTTTAGTAAGGATTTCTACACCCATTTAGAAATATGCATAGCATGATCAATCCCTACTAGAACCAAATATCACAGGAAAAGAAATCACTTTGGTGGTCCACTACCAGAAATAACCTATACAAGAAAAGAAACTCCTTAAATTGTTTAGTAGATCCAAACCCTTATTCTCCATGACAATATTAAAAGCATTACAAAAAAGAAGAACACTATCTGTCCCATCAAAGGAACCCACAAACTTAGGAAGGCCTCTGAAGTTAAAGATAATTATAATTTCTTCATTAGCCTATTCATAACACTGCCTCTTATTCTAGCCTAATAGACGTTGCCAATGTTCTTGTAAACAAAGTACCAACTTCACTCCAAAGACTTCTATTCAAATCCTCATAATATCTAAACCTCTCACTCCTCAAATTATCTCTAAAGATCATTTAATGGAAATCCTAATAAGGCCAAAAATAATTCCTCCAAGAGAGACAGCAATATACTTGATTGTTTGATTAATAATGTGAAACATACTACTGCAGACCCACTCCTTAACCTGTTTAACCTATGCTTAGTTTCTGGTTTTGTCACTGATGAATGGTGCACTGCAGTTGCGATGCTCTTTCATAAAGGTGGCCTTACAATCAATCCATGTTGTTATAGAACTATCTGCCTTACAAGCTTCATCTGCAAATTCATGGAACACCTTATAACTGACCTCATAAACTGTGATTTGCAAAATTGCTTTAGACAACACCCTAACAATTTGACATTATGAAGGGCCGATCATGTCTATTTAATCTGGTAAATTTCTTTGGAAGGTTTAAGGAGGCTGTAGATGGTGGCCATGCAGTGCGCGCATTATATTTTAACCTGGTCAGGACCTCCAACATCATTCTCCATGCTGTGGTCATACAAAAACTAAATGCTTCAAAAATCATCCCAAATGTGGTAAGATGGGCTGCACACTTGATGAAAGACAGAACCCACATACTGCAAGTTGGGACCCCGCCTTTTGGAATTTACTTCTCAGATCTCCAAGCAGAGAGCCAAGATCTGGCTAACAAAGTTTGTTTATGACTGCAAAGTGGTGATTATTGTTCAGTCATCCTATGACACCTAAAACCTTCCAGAAAGAACTCTCATTAGTAAACTCTTGATGACTAAAAATGGACTCAAACAAAATTCTAAAAAGTGTAGTATTATCATTTTTTGTAGACAAAACCTCTCCTTATCATACTGTACAGACAACACCCTGCTTCAAAATGAAAATTCAGTCAGAGACCTACATACTTGGACTGATAGTTCCTTCTTTCATGACCATCATGTGACAATTGTTGTGAGGAAATCTTTTTATTTAGCTCAGGTAATTGCCAAAGGAATATCATAAAGGTCAAAAGAGCTCTCCCTTATATTCAGTATTGAACAGACCAATTACAGACTGTAATGCCCCCTTTGGGATGTAGCTCAATAAACACATCAAGCAATTAGAAAGACCCCAATGATTCCTAACCAAAAAGATCACAGGCCTAAAGTCCCTGAACTGCCAGGAGAGGGTGGAATGCCTATCATTTAATTCATTGTCTTACAGACTTTTGAGGGGAGATATTTCTCACTTACCATCATGTTAATAATGTAATTGTCCTGAACTTCCTCTTTCTCTGCAATTCCAATATTTTCATCAGTACTAGAACCAGGGACATAAACCTGTACCAACACAAAAATAAAACATGGTTGAGGGACAGGTTTACAATCCAGTGTCTCCCAAACCTCTGGAATAAACTTCAGCTACATGTTAAGCAGTGTGATTCACAATCTTTCTTTGAATATAAATTAAATGATTAGATGGATATCTACAAATTTTAACCAGAATCTCTCGGTATGGCCTTCCTTGACAAAGGACCAGGTGCTGTCTAAGGGAGGATACTGGTAGGATGTAAATGGACATGGAACTCTGTGGCCTTGCAATATATATGAATCTATAAATGTGTAATTACATTTGGTTTCAGTGGCTATTTTAATTTCATATTCAGCTTTGAGCATCCTAATGGTGCCATTAAGCTCTTTACTAGTTTACTTAAGTGTGCTCTTCAGATAAGCAGAATGAGATTTCTTATAAGCACTAAGAAATTTCTTTCTCTTGTTCTATAATTTATGTATATAGGTATTCCATCATAGTAGTTTGTTTTTAAATTTCTCATTATATTCCGTGTGGATAGGGAGAACATTAGTAGGTTAGAAATCAGAAGCGTAGGCAGCAACTTTGGCATTGAGATCATACAGAGGAAAATTACTGCAGAACTTATTTAGGTCATCCAGTAACTGAAGCAGGTTTTCTTTTGGGAAGTCCCTAATCACAGATGTATTTTTATAGCAAGTTCCACCAGTTTTAACACAGAAAGATGATGCATATTGAAGTATACAAATAGTGGCTGTGAGGATAATACCAAGACTATTGGGG